>NC_069501.1:354171360-354393208 GCF_027579735.1 Bombina bombina
AAATTATAGTGCATTAGAATAGTTTGCTGCAATTCCTGTAGGTAATACACATAATAATAGATGGGGCATCAATGCTGAGGTAACATTTTCCACCCTTATATATGTGCATCTAATATGAACCTATAACTTTTGGTAGTTTATTAAATTTAAAACTTTCTTGCCTAGTAAATCATCTTTAGTTTCCTCTTAGAAGATTTAAAGCTTTATTGATTTTTTTTCTTCAAATTAAGATCATAGACAGAGCAGATCATCTTACACTAAAGTAGTAATAATTCTCGCCTAGATTACGTGTCTTGCGTTAGACTTAAAAAGCAGCGTTGAGGGGTCCCAACGCTGCTTTTTAACGCCCGCTGGTATTACGAGTCTGACAGGTACAGGTGTACAGCTCACTTTTTTCCGCGATTTTAGCATACCGCAAATCCCCTTTCGTCAATTGCGTATCCTTTCTATTTAATGGGATTTGCCTAATGCCGGTATTAAGATTGCTGGAAAAAGTGAGCGGTAGACCCTCTCCTGTCCAGACTCCTACCGCATTTAAAAGTCAGTTGTTAAGAGTTTTATGGGCTAACGCCGTAACATAAAACTCTTAACTTAAGTGCTAAAAGTACACTAACACCCATAAACTACCTATTAACCCCTAAACCGAGGCCCCCCCACATCGCAAATTCTTAACTAAAATGTTTAACCCCTAATCTGCCAACCGGACATCGCCGCCACTTTAATAAATATATTAACCCCTAAACTGCCGCACTCCCGCCTCGCAAACACTAGTTAAATTTTATTAACTCCTAATCTGCCATCCCTAACATCGCTGACACCTACCTACATTTATTAACCCCTAATCTGCCGCCCCCAACGTCGCCGCTACTATATTAAATGTATTAACCCCTAAATCTAAATCTAACCCTAACCCTAACATTCCCCTAATGTAAATATAATTTTAAAAAATATAAATAACATTTCTACAATTAATTAAATTATTCCTATTTAAAACTAAATACTTACCTGTAAAATAAACCCTAAGCTAGCTACAATATAACTAATAGTTACATTGTCGCTAGCTCAGGGTTTATTTTTATTTTACAGGTAACTTTGTATTTATTTTAACTAGGTACAATAGTTATTAAATAGTTATTAACTATTTAATAACTACCTAGCTAAAATAAGTACAAATTTACCTGTAAAATAAACCCTAACCTAAGTTACAATTACATCTAACACTACACTATAATTAAATTAATTAACTAAACTAACTACAATTAAATTAAATAAACTAAATTACAGAAAAAAAACAAACACTAAATTACAGGAAATAGAAAAGAAATTACAAATTTTTAAACTAATTACACCTAATCTAAACCCCCTAATAAAATAAAAAGCCCCCCAAAATAAAAAAAATCCCTACCCTATACTAAATTACAAATAGCCCTTAAAAGGGCTTTTTGCTGGGCATTGCCCCAAAGTAATCAGCTCTTTTACCTGTAAAAAAAAATACAATACCTTGAATTCTATCAGCCAATCGGAATTAAGGTAGAAACAATCCTATTGGCTGATGCAATCAGCCAATAGGATTGAGCTGGCATTTTATTGGCTGATTGGAACAGCCAATAGAATGCCAATAGAATGCCAGCTCAATCCTATCAGCCAATCGGAATTGAAGGGACGCCATCTTGGATGACATCATTTAAAGGAACCTTCATTCAGTCGTAGCCGTGGAAAGAAGAGGATGTTCCACGTCGGATGTCTTGAAGATGGACCCGCTCCACGCCGAATGGATGAAGATAGAAGATGCCGTCAGGATGAAGACTTCTGCCCGTCTCGAGGACCACTTCTGCACGGCTTGGATGAAGACTTCTGCCCGTCTGGAGGACCACTTCTGCCCAGTTGGATGAAGACGTCTCCCGGTAGGGTGATCTTCAGGGGGTTAGTGTTTTTTAAAGGGGGATTGGGTGGGTTTTACAGTAGGGTTGGTTGTGTGGGTGGTGGATTTTAATGTTGGGGGGGGGATTTGTAATTTTTTTTACAGGTAAAAGAGCTGATTACTTTGGGGCAAAATAAAACTCTTAACTTAAGTGCTAAAAGTACACTAACACCCATAAACTACCTATTAACCCCTAAACCGAGGCCCCCCCCCCACATCGCAAATTCTTAACTAAAATGTTTAACCCCTAATCTGCCAACCGGACATCGCCGCCACTTTAATAAATATATTAACCCCTAAACTGCCGCACTCCCGCCTCGCAAACACTAGTTAAATTTTATTAACTCCTAATCTGCCGTCCCTAACATCGCTGACACCTACCTACATTTATTAACCCCTAATCTGCCGCCCCCAACGTCGCTGCTACTATATTAAATGTATTAACCCCTAAATCTAAATCTAACCCTAACATCCCCCTAACGTAAATATAATTTTAAAAAATATAAATAAAATTTCTACAATTAATTAAATTATTCCTAGTTAAAACTAAATACTTACCTGTAAAATAAACCCTAAGCTAGCTACAATATAACTAATAGTTACATTGTCGCTAGCTCAGGGTTTATTTTTATTTTACAGGTAACTTTGAATTTATTTTAACTAGGTACAATAGTTATTAAATAGTTATTAACTATTTAATAACTACCTAGCTAAAATAAGTACAAATTTACCTGTAAAATAAACCCTAACCTAAGTTACAATTACATCTAACACTACACTATAATTAAATTAATTCACTAAACTAACTACAATTAATTACAATTAAATAAAATAAAATAAATTACGGAAAAAAACAAACACTAAATTACAGGAAATAAAAAAGAAATTACAAATTTTTAAACTAATTACACCTAATCTAATCCCCCTAATAAAATAAAAAGCCCCCCAAAATAAAATAAATTACAAATAGCCCTTAAAAGTGCTTTTTGCGGGGCATTGCCCCAAAGTAATCAGCTCTTTTACCTGTAAAAAAAAAATACAATACCTTGAATTCTATCAGCCAATCGGAATTAAGGTAGAAACAATCCTATTGGCTGATGCAATCAGCCAATAGGATTGAGCTGGCATTTTATTGGCTGATTGGAACAGCCAATAGAATGCCAGCTCAATCCTATTGGCTGATTGCATCAGCCAAAAGGATTTTCCTACCTTAATTCCGATTGGCTGATAGAATTCTATCAGCCAATCGGAATTGAAGGGACGCCATCTTGGATGACATCATTTAAAGGAACCTTCATTCAGTCGTAGCCGTGGAAAGAAGAGGATGCTCCGCGTCGGATATCTTGAAGATGGACCTGCTCTGCGCCGAATGGATGAAGATAGAAGATGCTGTCGGGATGAAGACTTCTGCCCGTCTGGAGGACCACTTCTGCGCGGCTTGGATGAAGACTTCTGCCCATCTGGAGGACCACTTCTGCCCGGTTGGATGAAGACGTCTCCCGGTAGGGTGATCTTCAGGGGGTTAGTGTTTTTTAAAGGGGGATTGGGTGGGTTTTAGAGTAGGGTTGGTTGTGTGGGTGGTGGGTTTTAATGTTGGGGGGGGATTTGTAATTTTTTAACAGGTAAAAGAGCTGATTACTTTGGGGCAATGCCCCGCAAAATGCCCTTTTAAGGGCTATTTGTAATTTAGTGTAGGGTAGGGCTTTTTTTATTTTGGGGGGGCTTTTTTATTTTGTTAGGGAGATTAGATTAGGTGTAATTAGTTTAAAAATCTTGTAATTTGTTTATTATTTTCTGTAATTTAGTGGGGTTTTTTTTGTACTTTAGATAATTTTATTTAATTTAGGGAATTAATTTAATTATAGTGGTAGTGTTAGGTGTAATTGTAACTTAGGTTAGGTTTTATTTTACACTTACTTTTGTCTTTATTTTAGCTAGGTAGTTATTAAATAGATAATACCTATTTAATAACTATTCTACCTAGTTAAAATAAATACAAACTTGCCTGTAAAATAAAAATAAACCCCAAGATAGATACATAGATATGTAACTATAAGTTATATTGTAGCTAGCTTATAGATATATAGATATGTAACTATAAGTTATATTGTAGCTAGCTTAGGGTTTATTTTATAGGTAAGTATTTAGTTTTAAATAGTAATAAAGTAATTTTATTTAGATTTATTTAAATTATATTTAAGTTAGGGAGTGTTAGGGTTAGACTTAGGTTTAGGGGTTAATAACTTTAATATAGTGGCAGCGACGTTGGGGGCGGCAGATTAGGGATTAATAAGTGTAGGTAGGTTGCGGTGACATTGGGGGCAGCAGATTAGGGGTTAATAAATATAATGTAGGTGTCGGCGATGTTGGGGGCAGCATATTAGGGGTTCATAAGTATAATGTAGGTGGCGGCGGTGTCTGGAGCGGCAGATTAGGGGTTAATAATATAATGTAGGTGTCGGGGATGTCGGGGGCGGCAGATAAGGTGTTAATAAGTGTAAGATTAGGGGTGTTTAGACTCAGGGTTCATGTTAGGGTGTTAGGTGTAGACATAAATGTATTTTCTCCATAGGAATCAATGGGGCTGCGTTAGGAGCTTTACGCTGCTTTTTTGCAGGTGTTAGTTTTTTTTTCAGCCGGCTCTCCCCCATTGATTCCTATGGGGAAATCATGCACGAGCACGTTCAGCCAGCCTACCGCTAACGTAAGCAGCGCTGGTATTGAGGTGAGATATGGAGCAAAATTTTGCTCTACGATCACTTTTTTGCGGTTAACGCCGGGTTTGTAAAAACCCGTAATACCAGCGCTGTCTGTAAGTGAGCGGTGAGCATAAACTGCTTCTAACGCAAAACTCGTAATCTAGCTGATAGTTAGGGTGACCATATTGACGCTTTAAAAAGGGACAGATATGAAAAATACATATGCCAGGCTTCTTATACAAAACATTTATTTAAACAGCCCTGAAAACAGCCCTGACATATATATTTTTATATGTGTCCCGTTTTAAAATGGCAATATGGTCACCCTAATTATAGTTGAAATTTAAGTTAGCTGCTCAATCAATATGCACAATGTAGTGCTTTACAATTTGTAGTTGGTGATTAAAATCAAGCTACACAAAAACCTGTGTGTAGCAACAATGGTAACACTGTAGCTACAGCTATTTAATGGACATGCTTGTCAGAATTAAAGGGATAGTGTACACCAGAATTGTTATTGTTTAAAAATATAGATAACACCATTACTACCCATTCCCCAGGTTTGCACAACCAACATTGTTATAATAATATACTTTATAACCTTTGAACCTTTAAATGTCTGCCTGTTTCTAAGCCACTAAAGACAGCCTCTTATCTAACAGGGTTGTGCTAGTTCATGTGAGCCATATAGATAACATTGTGCTAACGCCCATGGCTTGTGGCAGACACTGCACTAATTGGATACAATGCAAGTCAATAGATAATAAAAAGTAATTTAATCAGGGGCGGTCAGAAGAGGCTTAGATACAAGGTAATTACAGAGGTAAAAAGTATATTAATATAACTATGTTATTTGTTATGCAAAACTGGGGAATGGGTAATAAAGGTATTATCTATCTTTTTTAAATAATAAAGTCCCTTTAAGCTATAAACTCTGGTGCATACTGTGAAGCGGTCTTGTAATTATACTTATATTTATTTGGGAGACTCCTTAACAGAGAGGTTTTCCAGCAATAATATTCACAATTTATACTACAATTCACAACAACATTTTTGGAGTAGACTGTCTGTTTAAGTTTTCATGATTGAAACAGAGCACGCAATTTTACAACACTTTTAAATTGACTTTGTTGTCTTGTTATCCTTTATTGAAAGCACATGTACATATCCTCAGTAGCAACAATGCACTACTATCTTGTGTCACTGGCTTATCCGCTGTGTTCAGATAGCTCTTGTTGGTGCATTGTTTCTCTGGAGCTGATTTTAACTATGTGGCTGATTCCAATATGTTTGTTTTTTTTCCCCTAAAGTTGGAAAACTGTAATGGCCAATCTTCTTTCAGCAACAAAGTGATCACAATCTTTCCTTGTCAAACACAGCCAAGATTGTTCTTTCACATGAGATTCGATCTCCATTTCCCTCAACAGCTTTCAGAACTGCTGATAATGAATACTGATCACTGAAATCCCAAATGGGTTAATGGGGCTAATGGAGTCCATGTGTGTGTTTTGCAGTTGGATAGAGTGGTGTTTCTAATAAGTGTTAAATAATATGAATTCCATCTGTATATATTAATGATGGGCATACTGGGCATGTTTGCTCAATTATGTTTGATCAAATATTTTCAGCGATCCCCTACACTACAGGCTGGAACTAATGGTGGCTTGGTGGGCATCACTCAAAGGCTTCAAGGGACTGCTGGGACATTATCACATACACAGGTGGTGACTTAACAAAGGGGCCAAACCAGGATGCACTGATATCAGCAAGGGAGCTGGATGGGGGGAGGTTATTCAAACCCCTCAATCTCAGCTCCCTTACAAGCTACAAACCTCCCGACCCCTCATTTGAAAAAGAATCATCTGCTCTTTCAAATGGTCTTGGAACAGTAATAGAGAGCAGATATTTTAAAAATAAATAAAAAATGCATGGGGATTGGCTTGGGAATGTTATATGCACAATAAAAAATATATCTGATATGTCTAGAGACCCCTAATAAAGTTTTTTTTATATGTATTTGACAAGTCCTTAAAAAATATATGAATGTTGTCTGTATAGTCAGGTGATCACTGTGGCATCAGTAATCACCTTGCTTGAAAAAAGTACTTTTATTTCTGTACTGCACAATGGGGCTTCTCCAATCTATATTATAAATCCCAAAAGTCCTTATTGACAATTTAGTAAGGTGATCACAGCAGTAGTAAATGGGCCATTTTCAATATCATTTAGTCAAATCTATGCAAAAAGTATACATTTTTAACAGTTTTTTCCAATGCTATCTCACATGCCATGAATTATAAATATAATAATGGCATATTGTTAATCTGCTGAGCTGGCTGAAAAAAATAATATAAAATTTGTGTGGGTCACTCACTGAAACTTGACTTAAAATAGGGTTTAAATGTAGGTAGAAAATAAAGCTAAAAATTGGCTCAGCCAACTGTGTTGAAAAAAAAGGCTTAGCAGCAAAATGGTTAACTACATCAGCATATAAGGTTCTTTCATATATCAATAAAAAAGATTTACTTCTATTAAATCATGTAATTTATTTTTATTTTGTACACCGCTCAGCAAGCGCTATCCAGGGTGCTGAACCAAAAATGGGCTGGCCCCTAAGCTTTCATTACTGCTTTTTCAAATAAAGATACCAATACAACGAAGAAAAATTGATAATAGGAGTAAATTAGAAAGTTGCTTAAAATTGCATGCTCTATCTGAATTATTAAAGATAAAAATGGGTTTAGTATCCCTTGAAGTGAAAGGTATTTTCCTTAAAAGGATATTAAACACACATTTTTTCTTTCATGATTCAGATAGAGGGGCCAATTGTGAAATGGAGTGCAGACATGAGTCACTGTAGCGAATCATGTCCGCCCGACATCACTGAATGCCGACAGCATACGATGTCAGCATTTAACATTGCCGAGCAGTTCTGGTAAACTGCTTGTGCAATGCCGCCCCCTGCAGTTTTGCGGCCAATCGGCTGCTAGCAGGGGGTGTCAATCAACCCGATCTTATTCGATCGAGCTGATTGCTGTCCGCCACCTTAGAGGCGGTGGACAAGTTAAGGAGCATCGGTCTTAAGCCAGGTGGATTCTGAAAATGGCAGGGTGAGAAAGAATCAGAGAAAAAATGGGTAGATTCAGCGCAAAGACAAGGATCTGCACAAACAATAAGAGTTATAAGGATCTTCTAAAACCTTATACAAAACGCACAGCCATAGTATTGATATTCCTATTTGTGCACCCAAAGTGCTTAAGTACAGGGGGAAGGAAGGAACAATAAGACATGTTGGTATAAGAGTATATCTTGACTTGTGCGGGCGGTTAGGTTTTTTTATTATTTTGTGCGGGCGGTTACGTGTTTTTTCGTTAATATTTAGTGAGGGCGGTTTCGTGTATTTTTTCCTAATGCTTTGTTTGCCTATGCTACATCCAGGTGGAATCCAAAAATGGTGGATTCTTTCACAGACTCAAATGTAATAGTATTATTTACTGAACACACAAATATAATATAAATTGTAAACACACTACATATAAAAAATGAATTTCCTAAAAAACATTCAACAATGTGCACATCAAAGCAGATAGAGAACAATTAAACACAATTAAAATGAACAAAAATGTAGCAACGGATTCAAAGCAGACAGTTTCGTGTGGAATTAAAAAAGTTCTGATAATGACTGCTGTTTGATGATCCTTATCCTGTTAGGGAAAAGCCAGAGATTCCCTTTAAGGCAAATATCGAAGTAAACAACAGGAATAATAATCCGTACTCACAGGATAGCAGGGTTCTGTCAGTGTGAAGGATCTGAATCAGACAAACTTCTGATGTGTTCTAAGACCCCTCACCTCCATAGTGAGCCGGAACTTGCCGTGTGTAAGCCGCTGAATGAATTAGCGGTCTGCCAATAAAGTATGTTAACGGTCATTTGAATAACCCGTGGTGTGTCTCCTCCAGCTCTGTTCTGCTATGGAGATCTGTGTCTAGATAAGAGTCAGAACAGATAGACAAACACAGCTTCCCTCCACTATGGAAGCCTGTGTGTAAATCCACTGAGCAACGCGTTTCTTGGCAAGCTTTGATGTGCCCATTGTTGAATGTTTTTTTATGAAATTTATTTTTTATGATATGTGTTTTTATATGTAGTGTTTTTACAATTTATATTATATTTGTGTGTTCAGTAAATAGTACTGCCAGTTTCGGAATCCACCTGGATGCAGCGTAGGCAAACGAAGCATTAAGGAAAAAAACACGCAACCACCCACACAAAATATTAACAAAAAAGCACGCAACCGCCTGCACAAAACAACAAAAAAACACATAACCGCCCGCACTAAATAATAAAAAAATGAACCGTCCGCACGAAGTATTAAAAAACACCTAAACTGCCAACCCCCACATCGCAAAATAATAAAATAATTAACCCCTAAACCACCAACCCCTCACTTTGCAATAAACCTAATTAACCTATTAACTCCTAAACCACCAACCGCCAGATCACAATAAACCTAATTAACCTATTAACTCCTAACCGCCAAACCGCCACATCGCAATAAAACTAATTATCCTATTAACCCTTAAATCGGCAAACCGCCACATCACAATAAACCTAATTAACCTATTAACTCCTAAACCACAATCCCCCCACAAATAACTAATTTATTTACTAAGCCCCCTAACCTAACACCCCCTACATTAACCAAATTACAATTAAAATAAAAAATCCTAACATGTATTTAATAAAAAAAACTATTAAATTACAAAAAAAGAATCTAAAATTACAGAAAAAAATAAACAAAATTATCAAAAATAAAAAAAAATTAAACCTTATCCCTATGAAAATAAAAAGCCCCCCCAAATAAAAAAAAACCCCACCTATAAAAAGTCCCACCTAACAGTAGAAATCCCCCACCCACCCACCCACCGAACCTCCCAAAATAAAAAACTAACACTAAAAAAATAATCTACCCATTGCTCTGAAAAGGGACATTTGTATGAGCATTGCCCATAAAAGGACATTCAGCTCTTTTACTGCCCATAAAAGGGCATTCAGCTCTTTTAAAAGCCCATGAAATCCCTAATCTTAAAAATAAAAAAAAATAAAAAAGTCTAACCCTCAAATAGGTACTCACCGTTCCTGAAGTCCGGCGGAGAAGGTCTTTTTCCAGGTGGTGAAGTCTTCTTGGAGGCGGCAATATCTTCTTCCAGCATGGCGACCTCTTCTATCTTCATCCAGGACCAAGCCGATGCAGAGCAAAGGTGACCGCAGAACAGAAGACCGGCAACCGCGGAGCCATTGAGCATGGAGATCGTCTTTGTACGATTGTTGCCACACACTGAAGATCGAATGCAAGGTACCCGTTTAAAAATGGGGTACCTTGCATTCCTATTGGCTGAAATTTTGAAGTCAGACAATAGGATGAGAGCTACTGAAATCTTATTGGCTGATTTGAACAGCCAATAGGATTTCAGTAGCTCTAATCATATAGGCTGATTTTGAAATCTCAGCCAATAGGAATGCAAGGTACAAACATACAAGAGAGGAGTGCTCAGTCATACACCCCTTGATCTCTAAAAGTATATGAATGAGATCAGTATCGGGGGTATATATATCTCAATAAGCATAAGTATGTTTTTGGAAAACAGTCAATCAATAAATGTCCAAATCCTTGGAACTCAGTCTCTCTCTCTTAATCTTACCACTCTAGTGTCACACGATCCGCTTCAGCCTAGATTCACAATAAGTAGCAAAATCTCTGTGATGAAACTTGTAAGCCGCTTCTCTTACCCTCCACTGGTCTGGTGGGGTGCCTGGACTTCACTCCATACTACCTCTCGGGCTGGCGAAGGAACCCTTCCAAGGGGGTGCAGCGTGTATGTCCTTCCTGGCGTGCTCAGAGATGCGGGCGTGTATGTTGTCAGATGCACCTTCCTGGTACATCACCGATGACGTGGCAAGGCACTTGGATAGGAGCAAAATGCGGGGAGGGAAAAAAGGAGAGTATCAAGTCCTTAGGTAGGTGAAGCAAGTGAACAGCGGATCCAAAAGCGGTATTCCCAACCGCGAATACACAAAGTAGCAAAGGAGAATAAGATGCGCTGAGTTGAAAAAGTCAAATGATGAACACATTTTTATTTGGAAGTCCAATAGTGTACTAGTACAAGTATAAGTCACAGGGACGCCTGGTGCGTTTCGCACATGCGTAGATGCGCTTTATCAGAGGCTAGTTAGAATCAGACAGCATTGACTTTTAAACACATGATGAACCAATCCAAAAAAAACTTGTGTTAGGTCCAATGAGTGTGGCTCAATTGCATAAGCTGCCGGAGCAAGGAATCAAAGGAAAGTCCCAAGCGAGTGGAAATAATTCCACTACTAATAATATGCAATGTGCAATATGCAAGTAGAGTTAAACTAAGGAGAAACAATATATACACTAAAACTACAGAAGTACTTATAATAAATGACAATAAAAAAGTAAGCAATGAATTAAAAAAAAGACATAATTTGTGTGACAAAGAACAATAAAAAGAAACAAGTATATGTTGAAAACGTGTTCACATATCACAAAAAATCAATAAAATCAATAAAATATATAATGACTGATAAAATGAATAACATGAATTTGAAAAATAAAATGTAAATATGAAACGAATGTAGATAAAGCAGATTCACATGTGGGCTCACAACTCCAATAAGAAGTATCACAATTAAAGAAAACAATGCGAGTAATTGTGAACACGATGTATGGGAGCCCACATGAAAAAATGACAAGTAGAGAATATAAAAACTAAACAACAAAGTGTATATATACTAAAAAAAAAAAAAAGATTAAAAAAGGAAAGTGGGGTAAAAGAAAAAAGAATAATAATAAAGAAAGGAATGGGGAAGGACCACTATAACTTAGCTCATGTTTTGAATGGGAAAACTCCCAAATAAAAAATATATATATTATTGTAATGAATAGCTATAAATAGCCTAAAAGGCAAGTATGCTAATAAGGTAAAACATGATACTCTAATAGTAATAAGGGAAAGGAACCTGACTCACTCAATCTAATAATGAACATGTATAATATCTAATCAATTGTGAATAAATGCAGTATATGTCCAAATAGATAGAGTTTTTAAAGAAAAATCATAAAGTGTAGTAAAGAAGGAAAAGAATGAAGGGAAGATAAGAGATAAAAATATTATAGGTTGTATGTTAGATATATGGAAACATACTGTAGGATATGTGGAAACATATTGTGGGATTGTGTGGGAATCTATATTAGAGTATGAGAGGAGAGATAAGAGGGGGTATAGGCATGGGGAAGAGTGGGAAGGAATATAGGAAATGAGGGAAAAGCTGAGGGAAAAGCTGACCAAAAGGATGTAATATATTGGGTCTACTATACATATAAATCTTTGTCCAAACGTCTGTTAATGCCATGGGGGTATCTAGTATTAAAGCAACCGTATAATCTAATGTTATTCATAAATGGGAATCCACTAGAAAAAATGCGGCACAGCTCCATCCAGCCCATGTAGATATTGGCATAGGCCGGGGCGAACTTAGCGCCCATGGCTGTGCCGCGTTTTTTGTAATACTCACCATTATGTACAAAATAATTATGTTTTAGCAAGAACTCTGTTGTTTCCACTATAAATGTGATGAAATCTACCTCAAAATCTGTATGTCTTAGTAGCTTTTCATTAAGGGCAGTTAGGCCCAGTGTATGTGGTTGCAAGATATGATCCAGCCAGCCCCCTAGTCTCTCACATAAGGAGCCCTGGCTGGCCACAATGGGCCTCCCCGGAGGTTTTATTAAACTTTTATGGATTTTTTGTACTATTCTAAAGCTTGGTACTATGGGGGCATCTATCAAAAGAAAGGTTGTAAGTTAATTAGACATATGTCCTCTTTCTCTTGCTGTGTCTAAGTGGCTTTTAAGTCTGTCTCTGAAAGATATGGTGGGGTTAAAAGTTAGTTTGATATATTGGTCAGTATCCATTAATTGATTATGTATTTCCACTGCCAGACTCCTCAGTCGGGAGGTATTCTGGATAGTTAAGCTTAATACTAGATACCCCCATGGCATTAACAGACGTTTGGATGTAGATGTATATGTATAGTAGACCCAACGTATATTACATCCTTTTGGTCAGCTTTTTCCTCATTTCCTATATTCCTTCCCACTCTTCCCCATCCCTATACCCCCTCTTAACTCTCCTCTCATACTCTAATATAGATTCCCACACAATTCCATAATATGTTTCCACATATCCTACAGTATGTTTCCATATATCTAACATACAACCTATAAAATTTTTATCTCTTATCTTCCCTTCATTCTTTACCTTCTTTACTACACTTTATGACTCTTCTTTAAAAACTCTATCTATTTGGACATATACTGCATTTATTCACATTTGATTAGATATTATACATGTTCATTATTAGATTGAGTGAGTCAGGTTACTTTCCTGTATTACTATTAGAGTATCATGTTTTACCTTATTAGCATACTTGCCTTTTAGCTATTCATTGCAATAATATATATATTTTTCATTTGAGAGTTTTCACATTCAAAACATGAGCTAAGTTATAGTGGTCCTTCCCCATTCCTTTCTTTATTATTCTTCTTTTTTATTTTTTATTTTACCCCACTTTCCTTTTTTAATCTTTTTTTTTTTTTTTAGTATATATATATATATATATATATATATATATATACACTTTGTTGTTTAGTTTTTATATTCTCTACTTGGCATTTTTTCATGTGGGCTCCCATACATCGTGTTCACAATTACTTGCATTGTTTTCTTTAATTGTGAGACTTCTTATCGGAGTTGTGAGCCCACATGTGAATCTGCTTTATATACATTTGTTTCATATTTACATTTTATTTTTCATATTCATGTTATTCATTTTATCAGTCATTATAAATTTTATTGATTTTATTGATTTTTTGTGATATGTAAACACCCCTTGATCTCTAAAAGTATATGAATGAGATCAGTATCGGGGGTATATATATCTCAATAAGCATAAGTATGTTTTTGGAAAACAGTCAATCAATAAATGTCCAAATCCTTGGAACTCAGTCTCTCTCTCTTAATCTTACCACTCTAGTGTCACACGATCCGCTTCAGCCTAGATTCACAATAAGTAGCAAAATCTCTGTGATGAAACTTGTAAGCCGCTTCTCTTACCCTCCACTGGTCTGGTGGGGTGCCTGGACTTCACTCCATACTACCTCTCGGGCTGGCGAAGGAACCCTTCCAAGGGGGTGCAGCGTGTATGTCCTTCCTGGCGTGCTCAGAGATGCGGGCGTGTATGTTGTCAGACGCACCTTCCTGGTACATCACCGATGACGTGGCAAGGCACTTGGATAGGAGCAAAATGCGGGGAGGGAAAAAAGGAGAGTATCAAGTCCTTAGGTAGGTGAAGCAAGTGAACAGCGGATCCAAAAGCGGTATTCCCAACCGCGAATACACAAAGTAGCAAAGGAGAATAAGATGCGCTGAGTTGAAAAAGTCAAATGATAAACACATTTTTATTTGGAAGTCCAATAGTGTACTAGTACAAGTATAAGTCACAGGGACACCTGGTGCGTTTCGCACATGCGTAGATGCGCTTTATCAGAGGCTAGTTAGAATCAGACAGCATTGACTTTTAAACACATGATGAACCAATCCAAAAAAAACTTGTGTTAGGTCCAATGAGTGTGGCTCAATTGCATAAGCTGCCGGAGCAAGGAATCAAAGGAAAGTCCCAAGCGAGTGGAAATAATTCCACTACTAATAATATGCAATGTGCAATATGCAAGTAGAGTTAAACTAAGGAGAAACAATATATACACTAAAACTACAGAAGTACTTATAATAAATGACAATAAAAAAGTAAGCAATGAATTAAAAAAAAGACATAATTTGTGTGACAAAGAACAATAAAAAGAAACAAGTATATGTTGAAAACGTGTTCACATATCACAAAAAATCAATAAAATCAATAAAATATATAATGACTGATAAAATGAATAACATGAATTTGAAAAATAAAATGTAAATATGAAACGAATGTAGATAAAGCAGATTCACATGTGGGCTCACAACTCCAATAAGAAGTATCACAATTAAAGAAAACAATGCGAGTAATTGTGAACACGATGTATGGGAGCCCACATGAAAAAATGACAAGTAGAGAATATAAAAACTAAACAACAAAGTGTATATATACTAAAAAAAAAAAAAAGATTAAAAAAGGAAAGTGGGGTAAAAGAAAAAAGAATAATAATAAAGAAAGGAATGGGGAAGGACCACTATAACTTAGCTCATGTTTTGAATGGGAAAACTCCCAAATAAAAAATATATATATTATTGTAATGAATAGCTATAAATAGCCTAAAAGGCAAGTATGCTAATAAGGTAAAACATGATACTCTAATAGTAATAAGGGAAAGGAACCTGACTCACTCAATCTAATAATGAACATGTATAATATCTAATCAATTGTGAATAAATGCAGTATATGTCCAAATAGATAGAGTTTTTAAAGAAAAATCATAAAGTGTAGTAAAGAAGGAAAAGAATGAAGGGAAGATAAGAGATAAAAATATTATAGGTTGTATGTTAGATATATGGAAACATACTGTAGGATATGTGGAAACATATTGTGGGATTGTGTGGGAATCTATATTAGAGTATGAGAGGAGAGATAAGAGGGGGTATAGGCATGGGGAATAGTGGGAAGGAATATAGGAAATGAGGGAAAAGCTGAGGGAAAAGCTGACCAAAAGGATGTAATATATTGGGTCTACTATACATATAAATCTTTGTCCAAACGTCTGTTAATGCCATGGGGGTATCTAGTATTAAAGCGACCGTATAATCTAATGTTATTCATAAATGGGAATCCACTAGAAAAAATGCGGCACAGCTCCATCCAGCCCATGTAGATATTGGCATAGGCCGGGGCGAACTTAGCGCCCATGGCTGTGCCGCGTTTTTTGTAATACTCACCATTATGTACAAAATAATTATGTTTTAGCAAGAACTCTGTTGTTTCCACTATAAATGTGATGAAATCTACCTCAAAATCTGTATGTCTTAGTAGCTTTTCATTAAGGGCAGTTAGGCCCAGTGTATGTGGTTGCAAGATATGATCCAGCCAGCCCCCTAGTCTCTCACATAAGGAGCCCTGGCTGGCCACAATGGGTCTCCCCGGAGGTTTTATTAAACTTTTATGGATTTTTTGTACTATTCTAAAGCTTGGTACTATGGGGGCATCTATCAAAAGAAAGGTTGTAAGTTAATTAGACATATGTCCTCTTTCTCTTGCTGTGTCTAAGTGGCTTTTAAGTCTGTCTCTGAAAGATATGGTGGGGTTAAAAGTTAGTTTGATATATTGGTCAGTATCCATTAATTGATTATGTATTTCCACTGCCAGACTCCTCAGTCGGGAGGTATTCTGGATAGTTAAGCTTAATACTAGATACCCCCATGGCATTAACAGACGTTTGGATGTAGATGTATATGTATAGTAGACCCAACGTATATTACATCCTTTTGGTCAGCTTTTTCCTCATTTCCTATATTCCTTCCCACTCTTCCCCATCCCTATACCCCCTCTTAACTCTCCTCTCATACTCTAATATAGATTTCCACACAATTCCATAATATGTTTCCACATATCCTACAGTATGTTTCCATATATCTAACATACAACCTATAAAATTTTTATCTCTTATCTTCCCTTCATTCTTTACCTTCTTTACTACACTTTATGACTCTTCTTTAAAAACTCTATCTATTTGGACATATACTGCATTTATTCACATTTGATTAGATATTATACATGTTCATTATTAGATTGAGTGAGTCAGGTTACTTTCCTGTATTACTATTAGAGTATCATGTTTTACCTTATTAGCATACTTGCCTTTTAGCTATTCATTGCAATAATATATATATTTTTCATTTGAGAGTTTTCCCATTCAAAACATGAGCTAAGTTATAGTGGTCCTTCCCCATTCCTTTCTTTATTATTCTTCTTTTTTATTTTTTATTTTACCCCACTTTCCTTTTTTAATCTTTTTTTTTTTTTTTAGTATATATATATATATATATATATATATATATATATATATATATACACTTTGTTGTTTAGTTTTTATATTCTCTACTTGGCATTTTTTCATGTGGGCTCCCATACATCGTGTTCACAATTACTTGCATTGTTTTCTTTAATTGTGAGACTTCTTATCGGAGTTGTGAGCCCACATGTGAATCTGCTTTATATACATTTGTTTCATATTTACATTTTATTTTTCATATTCATGTTATTCATTTTATCAGTCATTATAAATTTTATTGATTTTATTGATTTTTTGTGATATGTAAACACGTTTTCAACATATACTTGTTTCTTTTTATTGTTCTTCGTCACACGAATTATGTCTTTTTTTTTTATTCATTGCTTACTTTTTTATTGTCATTTATTATAAGTACTTCTGTAGTTTTAGTGTATATATTTTTTCTCCTTAGTGTAACTCTACTTGCATATTGCCCATTGCATATTATTAGTAGTGGAATTATTTCCACTCGCTTGGGACTTTCCTTTGATTCCTTGCTCCGGCAGCTTATGCAATTGAGCCACACTCATTGGACCTAACACAAGTTGTTTTTGGATTGGTTCGTCATGTGTTTAAAAGTCAATACTGTCTGATTCTAACTAGCCTCCGATGAAGCGCATCTACGCATGCGTGAAATGCGTCAGGCATCCCTGACTGTGACTTATACTTGTACTAGTATACTATTGGAATGCAAGGTACCCCAAATTTAATGTGCTGCCTTCCATTCAATTTTTAGTGTACGACTGAGATTGGATGAAGACCACCACTGAGGACCACCACTCCGGATCTGCGCATCGGGGGAAGATCACTCCACACCTCCTCTCTAAGCTTCCTTCGCACTGGATGAAGATAGAAGATGATGGAACCTCCTGGAAGAAGACCTTCATCATCGGACTGCAGGAACATTGAGTATCTATTTGGGGTTTAGTCTTAGGCTTTTTTTTATTTTTTGGGGTGGCTTTTTTTTAGATTAGGGTTTTTTGGGCTGAAAAAGAGCTGATTGCCCTTTTAAGGGGAGTAAAAAAGATTAACATCCTTTAAAGGGCAATGCCCATACAAATGCCCCTTTAGGGGCAATGGGTAGATTAGGCTTTTTTAAACTTAGTTTTTTTTATTTGGAGGGGGACGGGTTGGGGGGATTACTGTTAGGGGGTAATTGGTAATTTTTCTTAGTAAAACAGCTGTTTATCTTAGGGCAATGCCCTACAAATGCAATTTAAGGGCTATTGGTAGTTTAGTATTAGATAAGGGGGTGTTTTTATTTTGGGGGGATTTTTTATTTTTATAGTGGTTTTTAGTTTAGGTTTACAATTTTTATTTTGTGTAGCTTTGTTTATTTTATTTTTTGTAATTTTATACATTTTTTATTTTTTGTAATTTTACATTTTTTATTTTTTGTATTTTTACCTTTGGGATTTATATATTTTTTTTTATATAGACTAGTATATATATAATTTATCCCTTTGTAGAATAGGTCCACTACTGACTGTCATAATGCTGAAAAGATATAAAGCATTAAACATCAACAACACTTTTTAAATAGACAATTGTACATTTAAGCTCTACAGACATAACTGTGAATATTCCTTTATTCTCTGGGATGTGTTTATGTCACAATTTTGTATCTGTTCTTAACTGAATTAAATGACTTACAGGGGTTGGTAATTTTGAAAAATGTATCACTAGTGACAGATGGCCAATAAAGAAATTGATTTTTATAGTTGTACTATTCTTACACTGTTGCAAGGTGTAGAAACTTGTAATTAACAAAATGTCACCTATCACTCAGGAGACACAAACATATGCATGTCACAGGGTACCTTTATGTTTTTTGGACAGCTGTGCTACCACATCAATATTCTGGCAGTTACATCTCAGCGGTGAATGCTTTTAAGAAAATACCATGTTTCCTTAGGTCATAACAATTTCTATATTTCCCCACTGATTGCACATGACATCAGATAAGGACTTACATGCTGTAATACATTCTCCTACATAATCTGCCACAATAAGTTTCAAATCGCAGAATATAAATTGTGTTTTCTCCAAGAAATTATTTTGCTTGAAGGAATGATCTGCTCTTGAGTGAGTCATTATCTCTTATTAACGATCCAATGCCATGGAAACCTGTTCAGGCATCGTGCCAAGGAAGCAAGTCATAAGCTTTCCACTAATTACCTAGTTGATTGTCTGAATAAAAATTGTATCTCCGTTGGCTCTTTATTAGTTAATAATACCCATTGGTTATATAAACCTTCAATGTCTAAGGGGTCTCTTCAACTCAAATTCTTCATTGTCTGGCATATTTTATTTCCTGCACTGCTATAATTCTGTTCACTGAAATATTTAAAAAAATAATCAGTAATGAAAATGAATGCAAAAAAATGTAACTGACTATGCATATTAAATTTATAATAACAAGAAAACATAAAACATAAGCTAATTTATATTTATAGTAGAACTAAATAAATAGATGGGTTAAAATTTGTAGTTGTCTTGCTAGGAGGGTTTAACATAAGATGTGTATCAAATTGCCAAATATAGGCCACATTACAAGTGGCACTCTATTTATCTCTTTCGCCCTGACGCAAACACCCTTGGAAGAAAACATTTAATGAGCGGGTTAGCGTGTGTATTACAAATTAAAGTGTATGCGTGCGGGTGAAACCCAGATGCACGCTAACTTCAGGACTTCAGATATTGTGACCGCACTAACGACTTCTCCCCATAGACATTAATGGAGCAATTTATTAAAACACCTAACACTTATAACTTGTGTGCTAAACCAACACTGCATTAGACCTATCGCATTAAAACCTAAGGTAGTAATGCATATTTTACATTCCAATGTTCTTGGCATAGAAGAAATTGTTATTTTTATTTTTAAAGATATATATATATATATATATATATATATATATATATATATATATATATATATATATATATATATATATATATATATATATATATACATATATACAGGGAGTGCAGAATTATTAGGCAAGTTGTATTTTTGAGGATTAATTTTATTATTGAACAACAACCATGTTCTCAATGAACCCAAAAAACTCATTAATATCAAAACTGAATATTTTTGTAAGTAGTTTTTAGTTTGTTTTTAGTTATAGCTATTTTAGGGGGATATCTGTGTGTGCAGGTGACTATTACTGTGCATAATTATTAGGCAACTTAACAAAAAACAAATATATACCCATTTCAATTATTTATTTTTACCAGTGAAACCAATATAACATCTCAACATTCACAAATATACATTTCTGACATTCAAAAACAAAACAAAAACAAATCAGTGACCAATATAGCCACCTTTCTTTGCAAGGACACTCAAAAGCCTGCCATCCATGGATTCTGTCAGTGTTTTGATCTGTTCACCATCAACATTGCGTGCAGCAGCAACCACAGCCTCCCAGACACTGTTCAGAGAGGTGTACTGTTTTCCCTCCTTGTAAATCTCACATTTGATGATGGACCACAGGTTCTCAATGGGGTTCAGATCAGGTGAACAAGGAGGCCATGTCATTAGATTTTCTTCTTTTATACCCTTTCTTGCCAGCCACGCTGTGGAGTACTTGGACGCGTGTGATGGAGCATTGTCCTGCATGAAAATCATGTTTTTCTTGAAGGATGCAGACTTCTTCCTGTACCACTGCTTGAAGAAGGTGTCTTCCAGAAACTGGCAGTAGGACTGGGAGTTGAGCTTGACTCCATCCTCAACCCGAAAAGGCCCCACAAGCTCATCTTTGATGATACCAGCCCAAACCAGTACTCCACCTCCACCTTGCTGGCGTCTGAGTCGGACTGGAGCTCTCTGCCCTTTACCAATCCAGCCATGGGCCCATCCATCTGGCCCATCAAGACTCACTCTCATTTCATCAGTCCATAAAACCTTAGAAAAATCAGTCTTGAGATATTTCTTGGCCCAGTCTTGACGTTTCAGCTTGTGTGTCTTGTTCAGTGGTGGTCGTCTTTCAGCCTTTCTTACCTTGGCCATGTCTCTGAGTATTGCACACCTTGTGCTTTTGGGCACTCCAGTGATGTTGCAGCTCTGAAATATGGCCAAACTGGTGGCAAGTGGCATCTTGGCAGCTGCACGCTTGACTTTTCTCAGTTCATGGGCAGTTATTTTGCGCCTTGGTTTTTCCACACGCTTCTTGCGACCCTGTTGACTATTTTGAATGAAACGCTTGATTGTTCGATGATCACGCTTCAGAAGCTTTGCAATTTTAAGAGTGCTGCATCCCACTGCAAGATATCTCACTATTTTTGACTTTTCTGAGCCTGTCAAGTCCTTCTTTTGACCCATTTTGCCAAAGGAAAGGAAGTTGCCTAATAATTATGCACACCTGATATAGGGTGTTGATATCATTAGACCACACCCCTTCTCATTACAGAGATGCACATCACCTAATATGCTTAATTGGTAGTAGGCTTTCGAGCCTATACAGCTTGGAGTAAGACAACATGCATAAAGAGGATGATGTGGTCAAAATACTAATTTGCCTAATAATTCTGCACTCCCTGTATATATATATATATATATATATATATATATATATATATATATATATATATATATATATATATATATATAAGTATATATCTATATGAATATATACAGGTACAGATATATACAGATATGTAATACAAATATAATATATTTAAAAATACTAAGAACATTTTCTACTATGTGAATAGTCTAGTCAAAATTAAACTTTCATGATTCAGATAGAGCATGCAATTTTAAGCAACTTTCTAATGTACTCCTATTATCAATTTTTCTTCGTTCTCTTGGTATTTCTATTTCAATACAGAGAATCAGTAAGAGACTGAAAAAGGGTACAAATGTAGCACTCTATGAACGTATTAATGTAACATAGGATGTGTAAGAATTGAAACAAATTAAAATATAACTTTTACTAGATCAAGTTAAAAACAGGGGATTTACAAACATTTTTAAAAGAATTTGGATGTACTACCTATTAGCTATGTAGTGTACCTACTAGCTATTGGGAGACCTATACCCTTGTAAGGTGGTGTGTAGTCTCTAGATAAATCAAATGACAGGGTTATCTCTGGTATGTTACTCTAGGTACAAAATTAGGTGAATTGCCATAAACACTTGAGACTAATAAGTTTGGATCACTGCTGTGAACCACAATCATCCAAAGGAATTAGAAAGTCTTATTGATTCTCATTAATTACCTATTAGTGCCACAATAAATTGCGCTAGAGTTTCCTTAAATAATGTTGTGAAAACTCTAATATTGGGTAACCTTTGGTTATCGTTTTAATTGTTTACTCACAAGTGTATAGGGGGGTAATGGTGTTGATACCTGCAGTACTATACAGAGTGAAGAGTCTGAGAAACTCCTTGTGCTACCTCTTAATACTGTAATAAACTGTACTTATATTTCCATTGGAGTAGTTATATAGAGTCAATTATTTACCTACTATAGTAAATTAGAACCATTCATTAAGTGTCGCTGGTTAGTATAAAAGAAGTCAGACCTTTATAATGGCACTTGCAGTGCTATAAGAGTTGAAGAGTCTAATAAACTCCTCGTTTTACCTATTAATACCGTGATGATAGTACCTGCAGTGCTATAAGAGTTGAAGAGTCTGATAAACTCCTCGTTTTACCTATTAATACCGTGATGAACTGTATCTATATTTACATAGGAGTAGTTATAAAGAGTCAATTATTGAACTCTTATTGTATATTGGAAACATTCACTTGTTAATATTAAAGAGATCAGACCTTTGTATAGATGTTACCTTATTGGTACCACTAATAGTACTGTAAAAAGGTAAATTATATTTGTTTATTACTTCTATAGATATCTAGGTATATTATAGATTTGAATCAGTCTGGTATGACTTCTATAAATATCTAGCTAAAATATAGATTTGTATAAGTCTAGTCTAATTTTGGTATTACCTATGAGTAAAAAAAAAGGGGTTATTTGTCTAGCTAGTATGGCTGAATAGCTTGCACTAGACACCGCAGCTGCGGCAATAAGATTTTTATACTATTATTTCATTGTCATTTAAGTAAGGTAGTCTATCAACAAATTTTAGTTAAAAGCAACATGTAAGGAAGAACGGGGGGACGCCACTGACGCGTTTCGCCGTTGTGGCTGTATCAAAGGGCAGTCTCACACTGTCTTTGTGAGATTTAAATACCCTTGAGTGTTAACCGATTGGCTGTTAGAGAGGGCCTTGGTTGTATCATTATGTTCGATTGGTCGTAGCAGTGGGTGTGAGACGGAAGGTGCATTTTGATTGGTTTATTTTCCATGACAATTTGCTTCCGTTCGTGTAGATGATATTATTATTTGCTTTCATTTCACTATGCGATTTAGTTAGTCCTGTGGTCGTATTGTATTGAGTGAGAAATAATAACAATATCATGCATATATCTACATATATTCGTTGATTGATTTGGTGGTCGCCATCATTGCCTTTCTGTTATTGGTCGCCGAGGTTGTCAATCATGATACGCCCGGTTGTACCGACAGAGACATGAGTGGTGATTGGTTGAAATGAGCTCTCTATCTGACGTTCGTGTCTTGTTGTTCATGCCTACGTCTCATTCTCTCATCTCATGCTGTTGGATGACAGACCTGTCAATCATTCTGTGACTTCGGATTCATTCATCACGCTCTCATCTAATGCTATTGGGTGACGAACCTATCAATCATTCTGTCACTTAGGATTCATTCTGTATTGAGCCCCGCTCCTATTTGATAGCTATGATAAAATTGGTAATCGTTTATATTATGGATTATGTATATTGCGTGTTAATTTGTTATTTTTTATGCATCATGAGCTGAATTACGTTTTATTTATGTTTGCTTGAGATTACAGTGTTTGTGATTACTAGTCTTCATCGTCTTATCTGATTTCAAGCATAACTTTGTATTTTATAAATATTACATTACCGGTCCCCTAGTTGTGTATCTAACATGAGTCTAAGAAGTGAGTGAAGAAAATAAGTGAAAAAATCATGAAATAAAATAAAATAAGATGATTTAAGAGTAAAGTGTATCATTAATTTGGATAAAAATAATAATAAAAGGTGAAAACTGGTGAGCATTTTTTGGGTATTTAATTTTTCTACTTAGAATACTGTGTGGTTTATAAAACTGTTGAATCAGTGTATAATAATTAAATAAGTAAAGTGTTTGAAGAAAATATTTTTATATGTTGTATACAGTGCTAAACCTATTATAGAGGTGTGCTTAGCATAGTGTGCTGGATATATTGTGACTGTTAAAATTTCGTTTTAATTGGTGATAAGAGCGATATTAAATAAAATTGCATTGTAGTGTTGAGAAACTTAATAGTACTGGATGTTAGATTTTTATGGAAATAGGGTCTATCTTGTGAATGTTGTGGGGGTGTATATATAATTCAACATTGTGATGCATATATATAATTACACATCATGATAGATCTATGTGATATGATTACATTGACATTGGTTAGTTTAACCAATGTAGTATAATATATTAATATGGGGATTTTATGATTTTGAATCCATTAAAACGTTGAATACGAATATCCTTCTATGATTCTGTGTGATACTTACTATTTAGGCAAAAAAACATAATAGTTATTATTCTCATTAAGACCATATGGATTCACAGAATTAAGCAAATAAATCCATTTGCATTCTGCCTGAAGCAATGCATCTTCTAGGTCTCCTCCTCTGATTCCTAATGATATTTTTTCTAGGCCAAAGAAAGATAGAAAGTTCGTGTTGGAGTTATGTCTGTGCAGAAAATGTTTGGCTATCTGTGTGATTTTTTTGCCTTTTTTGAGATCTGATTCAGCATTTCTTATATTACACATATGTTCGCCCACTCTCTTTTTGAGTAGGCGTGAGGTCATGCCTACATAGTTTAATTTACAACTGCATTGTAGTACATATATCACACTTGCAGTATTGCATGTGATATGTTCTTTAATGTAGTGTGTTTTTCCAAATCTATCTTTGATTTGTTCAATCTGGAGAGTATTTGGACAGTACGTGCAATTTCGGCATGGATAGTTGCCTGGATATAAGATTTTAGGCTTTTTCCTTACAAAGTGACTTTGGACCAGTCTGTCCTTTAGATTCCTAGACCTCCGATAGCAGATAGAAATTCTATCTCCAAGACTTTCACTCAAATCCGGGTCATTCTGAAGGATATACCACGATTTTTGTATGATGTGTGTTACATCTTTGATCTGTGAGTTAAATGTGGTTATTAGTCTTGTTTTATTATCCTTTCTCTTAGGTTTAGGAAATAGAAGATCTTGTCTTGGGGTGTGTAAGGCTCTGTATTTGGCTTTTTTCAGGCTTCTATTACTGTAGCCTCTGGCCTTCAATCTGGCTTCCAATTCCTTAGCTCTGATTTTGAATACTGAGTCTGAGGAGCAGTTTCTGCGTGTTCTTAAAAATTCACCTACAGGTAGCGATCTAAGAGTACTTTGGGTATGGGCACTGCTATGGTGTAAAATAGAATTTGTTGCAGTTTGTTTCCGAAATAGGTCAGTTGTCAGATTGCCACTCTCATCTTTAGTTATTTTTAAATCCAGAAAGTTGACCTCTACTTGACTGCATTCATATGTTAACTTGACATTGATGTTATTGTCATTCAGTTTGGTTAAAAACTCATCCAGGTCTGGTTTAGTGCCTTCCCAGATGAAGAGAATATCGTCGATATAGCGGATCCAGAGTGGTATTTTTTCCATTTGGGTGGCATTAACATCTGAAAAAACTGTCTCCTTCTCCCACCATCCTAAAAATAAATTAGCATATGTGGGTGCACATGCTGTGCCCATGGCGGTTCCACGTATCTGTAAATAATAACGATCATTGAATACAAAAAAATTATGATTTAATATGAATTCGACTAAATTGAGGATGAAGATGTTGTGTTCATGAGATTCAGTTGAATCTAGGTCAAGAAAGTGTTTTACTGCCTTTATACCTAGGTCATGATGAATACTTGTGTATAGAGACTCGACATCTGCTGTAATTAGCCATGTTTCTTTGGCTACCTGAATTCCTTCCAAACGTTGGAGTACCTCTGTTGTATCTCTGACATACGAGGGTAATTCTTCCACAAATGATCTCAGTCTTTTGTCCACATATATGCTGGCTTTTTCAGTTAAACACCCATTTCCAGACACAATGGGTCGGCCTGGCGGGTTTGTTATATTTTTGTGTATTTTTGGAATTAAGTATAGTGTTGAGATTCTTGGATTTTTAACTTGTAGGAATTTGAATTCTTTGTTGTTGATAATATAGTTATCCTTAGCTGTTTCAATCATAGTATCATATTGTCTTTTGTATGTTGCTGATGGATTGAATATTAATTTTTTATAACAGTTAACATCATTAAGTTGTTTATTCGCCTCAACTAAGTATAGTTCAATAGGCCAAATAACAATATTTCCACCTTTGTCAGATCCTTTAATTAGTACATCGTCCCAATCTTCAATTTCTTTGAGTGCCTGTTGTTCTTGTAATGTGATATTGGTACCTTTGTTTTTCACGGTGAGTGAGTTAATCTCATTACAAACTATTTGATTAAAGGTTTGTATGTTATGAAATTGAGAGATATTTGGTATGTACTGTGATTTATTTTTAATTAGATCTCGCCATTTTTGATTAGTTTCCAGGTCATCACTTTCTCTTAAAAGTTCTTCCAGATCTTGTAGACTTTGTAATTCTTCTCTGGACCATTCTGTGTTATCTGTATTGTTTTTCATGCTGTGAATCTTTTTGAGCATAAGTTTTCTGACAAATAGATGAATATCTTTAGTTAGTGTAAATTTGTCAAGTTTGTTATTGGGACAGAAAGATAAGCCCTTAACCAATACAGATGAATGATGTTCCGATAGGATATGGTCCGAGAGATTGATTATATTTAATTGTTCAGTCTGATATGGGAGAATGGGCTCACTGTTCTCTTCCTCTGTTTGGCCCCTCTGGTTTCCCTTCTGTGATGTTCTTGGGGTTTCCGTTGGGCCCTTGTTTTTGCCTCTCCCCCTCCTGGTGTGTCTGTTTCTGATCCTGAACTGTGACCTAAAAAACTGGATTGGGTGCGTGGTGGAATACTTATATTAGTGGTTGGGACTAAGTTGTTGGAGTTGTCAGAGTTAGATGCTTCTGATTCATCTCCATCTGTGTCAGATATGTCAGTTTGTATGATGTTACTGGATGTTTTGTTGTTCTTAAAAAAGCCTTTTTGCCTCCATCTATATACTTTTTGATTTGCAAAGTCAGTTTTATCTCTGTACAATTTTTGACCTTTAGTTTTAGTTATCTCTTCCTCCAACTTGTCAAGTTCCTTTTGGTATTGTTGATATAATTTCTGGAAGTCTTCCAGATGTTCAAATTCTGTTAACTTGGATTTATAGTTATCAATTTCTATTTGGAACCTTGCTACCTCAGATTTGTCATGTTTGACTAAAATGGACATTAGTTTTTGTGAGCACTCTGTGAGTGCTTCTTCCCATTCAGTGGTTAAATTTTTATCTTTAAATTGGAAAGCCGGAAAAAGCTGAACACGCAGTCCTCGTGGGATTAAGTTGTTAGTAATATAACGCTCAAAAAAATGGTGATTCCACCATACTTTCGATTGTTTATATAATGATTTGTGTAATTCCCTTAATATGCTGTTCATGTCTGGTGTATCATTATAGTTACCAGTAGGTGTGCTGAATACTGCATTTAAATCTTTCATTCTCTTTTGCTGTCTAGCAGCCAAATCCTGATCTAATGAAGTCATGATAAGTATTAGAAAATATTTACTTCCCTTGAAGAGAATTTCAAGGAGAGTAGAGTGTGCTCTATTGAAGAAATCTAGTATATACTAGACAAGAGATATGTAAAACCGGAGAGGAGACAATGGCACTACTCAGTTAATTGGTATATTTTAACGTTCCCCTATTAATTCATATAATAATGAGTGTACTTGGTGTTAGTACACTCCAGTATTGTGTATCTGATAGGGATAGGTGCTTGTACCGGAGACAAACTTATACAGAGAATCAGTAAGAGACTGAAAAAGGGTACAAATGTAGCACTCTATGAACGTATTAATGTAACATAGGATGTGTAAGAATTGAAACAAATTAAAATATAACTTTTACTAGATCAAGTTAAAAACAGGGGATTTACAAACATTTTAAAAAGAATTTGGATGTACTACCTATTAGCTATGTAGTGTACCTACTAGCTATTGGGAGACCTATACCCTTGTAAGGTGGTGTGTAGTCTCTAGATAAATCAAATGACAGGGTTATCTCTGGTATGTTACTCTAGGTACAAAATTAGGTGAATTGCCATAAACACTTCAGACTAATAAGTTTGGATCACTGCTGTGAACCACAATCATCCAAAGGAATTAGAAAGTCTTATTGATTCTCATTTGTTACCTGTTAGTACCACAATGAATTGTGCTAGAATTTCTTTAAATAATAATATGAGTACTTAGTCGATAAGCTCTAATACTGAGTTATTAATTCTCATTAATTACCTATTAGTGCCACAATAAATTGCGCTAGAGTTTCCTTAAATAATGTTGTGAAAACTCTAATATTGGGTAACCTTTGGTTATCGTTTTAATTGTTTACTCACAAGTGTATAGGGGGGTAATGGTGTTGATACCTGCAGTACTATACAGAGTGAAGAGTCTGAGAAACTCCTTGTGCTACCTCTTAATACTGTAATAAACTGTACTTATATTTCCATTGGAGTAGTTATATAGAGTCAATTATTTACCTACTATAGTAAATTAGAACCATTCATTAAGTGTCGCTGGTTAGTATAAAAGAGGTCAGACCTTTATAATGGCACTTGCAGTGCTATAAGAGTTGAAGAGTCTAATAAACTCCTCGTTTTACCTATTAATACCGTGATGATAGTACCTGCAGTGCTATAAGAGTTGAAGAGTCTGATAAACTCCTCGTTTTACCTATTAATACCGTGATGAACTGTATCTATATTTACATAGGAGTAGTTATAAAGAGTCAATTATTGAACTCTAATTGTATATTGGAAACATTCACTTGTTAATATTAAAGAGATCAGACCTTTGTATAGATGTTACCTTATTGGTACCACTAATAGTACTGTAAAAAGGTAAATTATATTTGTTTATTACTTCTATAGATATCTAGGTATATTATAGATTTGAATCAGTCTGGTATGACTTCTATAAATATCTAGCTAAAATATAGATTTATATAAGTCTAGTCTAATTTTGGTATTACCTATGAGTAAAAAAAAGGGGTTATTTGTCTAGCTAGTATGGCTGAATAGCTTGCACTAGACACCGCAGCTGCGGCAATAAGATTTTTATACTATTATTTCATTGTCATTTAAGTAAGGTAGTCTATCAACAAATTTTAGTTAAAAGCAACATGTAAGGAAGAACGGGGGGACGCCACTGACGCGTTTCGCCGTTGTGGCTGTATCAAAGGGCAGTCTCACACTGTCTTTGTGAGATTTAAATACCCTTGAGTGTTAACCGATTGGCTGTTAGAGAGGGCCTTGGTTGTATCATTATGTTCGATTGGTCGTAGCAGTGGGTGTGAGACGGAAGGTGCATTTTGATTGGTTTATTTTCCATGACAATTTGCTTCCGTTCGTGTAGATGATATTATTATTTGCTTTCATTTCACTATGCGATTTAGTTAGTCCTGTGGTCGTATTGTATTGAGTGAGAAATAATAACAATATCATGCATATATCTACATATATTCGTTGATTGATTTGGTGGTCGCCATCATTGCCTTTCTGTTATTGGTCGCCGAGGTTGTCAATCATGATACGCCCGGTTGTACCGACAGAGACATGAGTGGTGATTGGTTGAAATGAGCTCTCTATCTGACGTTCGTGTCTTGTTGTTCATGCCTACGTCTCATTCTCTCATCTCATGCTGTTGGATGACAGACCTGTCAATCATTCTGTGAGTTCGGATTCATTCATCACGCTCTCATCTAATGCTATTGGGTGACGAACCTATCAATCATTCTGTCACTTAGGATTCATTCTGTATTGAGCCCCGCTCCTATTTAATAGCTATGATAAAATTGGTAATTGTTTATATTATGGATTATGTATATTGCGTGTTAATTTGTTATTTTTTATACATCATGAGCTGAATTACGTTTTATTTATGTTTGCTTGAGATTACAGTGTTTGTGATTACTAGTCTTCATCGTCTTATCTGATTTCAAGCATAACTTTGTATTTTATAAATATTACATTACCGGTCCCCTAGTTGTGTATCTAACATGAGTCTAAGAAGTGAGTGAAGAAAATAAGTGAAAAAATCATGAAATAAAATAAAATAAGATGATTTAAGAGTAAAGTGTATCATTAATTTGGATAAAAATAATAATAAAAGGTGAAAACTGGTGAGCATTTTTTGGGTATTTAATTTTTCTACTTAGAATACTGTGTGGTTTATAAAACTGTTGAATCAGTGTATAATAATTAAATAAGTAAAGTGTTTGAAGAAAATATTTTTATATGTTGTATACAGTGCTAAACCTATTATAGAGGTGTGCTTAGCATAGTGTGCTGGATATATAGTGACTGTTAAAATTTCGTTTTAATTGGTGATAAGAGCGATATTAAATACAATTGCATTGTAGTGTTGAGAAACTTAATAGTACTGGATGTTAGATTTTTATGGAAATAGGGTCTATCTTGTGAATGGTGTGGGGGTGTATATATAATTCAACATTGTGATGCATATATATAATTACACATCATGATAGATCTATGTGATATGATTACATTGACATTGGTTAGTTTAACCAATGTAGTATAATATATTAATATGGGGATTTTATGATTTTGAATCCATTAAAACGTTGAATACGAATATCCTTCTATGATTCTGTGTGATACTTACTATTTAGGCAAAAAAACATAATAGTTATTATTCTCATTAAGACCATATGGATTCACAGAATTAAGCAAATAAATCCATTTGCATTCTGCCTGAAGCAATGCATCTTCTAGGTCTCCTCCTCTGATTCCTAATGATATTTTTTCTAGGCCAAAGAAAGATAGAAAGTTCGTGTTGGAGTTATGTCTGTGCAGAAAATGTTTGGCTATCTGTGTGATTTTTTTGCCTTTTTTGAGATCTGATTCAGCATTTCTTATATTACACATATGTTCGCCCACTCTCTTTTTGAGTAGGCGTGAGGTCATGCCTACATAGTTTAATTTACAACTGCATTGTAGTACATATATCACACTTGCAGTATTGCATGTGATATGTTCTTTAATGTAGTGTGTTTTTCCAAATCTATCTTTGATTTGTTCAATCTGGAGAGTATTTGGACAGTACGTGCAATTTCGGCATGGATAGTTGCCTGGATATAAGATTTTAGGCTTTTTCCTTACAAAGTGACTTTGGACCAGTCTGTCCTTTAGATTCCTAGACCTCCGATAGCAGATAGAAATTCTATCTCCAAGACTTTCACTCAAATCCGGGTCATTCTGAAGGATATATATGAATGTTTCCAATATACAATTAGAGTTCAATAATTGACTCTTTATAACTACTCCTATGTAAATATAGATACAGTTCATCACGGTATTAATAGGTAAAACGAGGAGTTTATCAGACTCTTCAACTCTTATAGCACTGCAGGTACTATCATCACGGTATTAATAGGTAAAACGAGGAGTTTATTAGACTCTTCAACTCTTATAGCACTGCAAGTGCCATTATAAAGGTCTGACCTCTTTTATACTAACCAGCGACACTTAATGAATGGTTCTAATTTACTATAGTAGGTAAATAATTGACTCTATATAACTACTCCAATGGAAATATAAGTACAGTTTATTACAGTATTAAGAGGTAGCACAAGGAGTTTCTCAGACTCTTCACTCTGTATAGTACTGCAGGTATCAACACCATTACCCCCCTATACACTTGTGAGTAAACAATTAAAACGATAACCAAAGGTTACCCAATATTAGAGTTTTCACAACATTATTTAAGGAAACTCTAGCGCAATTTATTGTGGCACTAATAGGTAATTAATGAGAATTAATAACTCAGTATTAGAGCTTATCGACTAAGTACTCATATTATTATTTAAAGAAATTCTAGCACAATTCATTGTGGTACTAACAGGTAACAAATGAGAATCAATAAGACTTTCTAATTCCTTTGGATGATTGTGGTTCACAGCAGTGATCCAAACTTATTAGTCTCAAGTGTTTATGGCAATTCACCTAATTTTGTACCTAGAGTAACATACCAGAGATAACCCTGTCATTTGATTTATCTAGAGACTACACACCACCTTACAAGGGTATAGGTCTCCCAATAGCTAGTAGGTACACTACATAGCTAATAGGTAGTACATCCAAATTCTTTTAAAAATGTTTGTAAATCCCCTGTTTTTAACTTGATCTAGTAAAAGTTATATTTTAATTTGTTTCAATTCTTACACATCCTATGTTACATTAATACGTTCATAGAGTGCTACATTTGTACCCTTTTTCAGTCTCTTACTGATTCTCTGTATAAGTTTGTCTCCGGTACAAGCACCTATCCCTATCAGATACACAATACTGGAGTGTACTAACACCAAGTACACTCATTATTATATGAATTAATAGGGGAACGTTAAAATATACCAATTAACTGAGTAGTGCCATTGTCTCCTCTCCGGTTTTACATATCTCTTGTCTAGTATATACTAGATTTCTTCAATAGAGCACACTCTACTCTCCTTGAAATTCTCTTCAAGGGAAGTAAATATTTTCTAATACTTATCATGACTTCATTAGATCAGGATTTGGCTGCTAGACAGCAAAAGAGAATGAAAGATTTAAATGCAGTATTCAGCACACCTACTGGTAACTATAATGATACACCAGACATGAACAGCATATTAAGGGAATTACACAAATCATTATATAAACAATCGAAAGTATGGTGGAATCACCATTTTTTTGAGCGTTATATTACTAACAACTTAATCCCACGAGGACTGCGTGTTCAGCTTTTTCCGGCTTTCCAATTTAAAGATAAAAATTTAACCACTGAATGGGAAGAAGCACTCACAGAGTGCTCACAAAAACTAATGTCCATTTTAGTCAAACATGACAAATCTGAGGTAGCAAGGTTCCAAATAGAAATTGATAACTATAAATCCAAGTTAACAGAATTTGAACATCTGGAAGACTTCCAGAAATTATATCAACAATACCAAAAGGAACTTGACAAGTTGGAGGAAGAGATAACTAAAACTAAAGGTCAAAAATTGTACAGAGATAAAACTGACTTTGCAAATCAAAAAGTATATAGATGGAGGCAAAAAGGCTTTTTTAAGAACAACAAAACATCCAGTAACATCATACAAACTGACATATCTGACACAGATGGAGATGAATCAGAAGCATCTAACTCTGACAACTCCAACAACTTAGTCCCAACCACTAATATAAGTATTCCACCACGCACCCAATCCAGTTTTTTAGGTCACAGTTCAGGATCAGAAACAGACACACCAGGAGGGGGAGAGGCAAAAACAAGGGCCCAACGGAAACCCCAAGAACATCACAGAAGGGAAACCAGAGGGGCCAAACAGAGGAAGAGAACAGTGAGCCCATTCTCCCATATCAGACTGAACAATTAAATATAATCAATCTCTCGGACCATATCCTATCGGAACATCATTCATCTGTATTGGTTAAGGGCTTATCTTTCTGTCCCAATAACAAACTTGACAAATTTACACTAACTAAAGATATTCATCTATTTGTCAGAAAACTTATGCTCAAAAAGATTCACAGCATGAAAAACAATACAGATAACACAGAATGGTCCAGAGAAGAATTACAAAGTCTACAAGATCTGGAAGAACTTTTAAGAGAAAGTGATGACCTGGAAACTAATCAAAAATGGCGAGATCTAATTAAAAATAAATCACAGTACATACCAAATATCTCTCAATTTCATAACATACAAACCTTTAATCAAATAGTTTGTAATGAGATTAACTCACTCACCGTGAAAAACAAAGGTACCAATATCACATTACAAGAACAACAGGCACTCAAAGAAATTGAAGATTGGGACGATGTACTAATTAAAGGATCTGACAAAGGTGGAAATATTGTTATTTGGCCTATTGAACTATACTTAGTTGAGGCGAATAAACAACTTAATGATGTTAACTGTTATAAAAAATTAATATTCAATCCATCAGCAACATACAAAAGACAATATGATACTATGATTGAAACAGCTAAGGATAACTATATTATCAACAACAAAGAATTCAAATTCCTAAAAGTTAAAAATCCAAGAATCTCAACACTATACTTAATTCCAAAAATACACAAAAATATAACAAACCCGCCAGGCCGACCCATTGTGTCTGGAAATGGGTGTTTAACTGAAAAAGCCAGCATATATGTGGACAAAAGACTGAGATCATTTGTGGAAGAATTACCCTCGTATGTCAGAGATACAACAGAGGTACTCCAACGTTTGGAAGGAATTCAGGTAGCCAAAGAAACATGGCTAATTACAGCAGATGTCGAGTCTCTATACACAAGTATTCATCATGACCTAGGTATAAAGGCAGTAAAACACTTTCTTGACCTAGATTCAACTGAATCTCATGAACACAACATCTTCATCCTCAATTTAGTCGAATTCATATTAAATCATAATTTTTTTGTATTCAATGATCGTTATTATTTACAGATACGTGGAACCACCATGGGCACAGCATGTGCACCCACATATGCTAATTTATTTTTAGGATGGTGGGAGAAGGAGACAGTTTTTTCAGATGTTAATGCCACCCAAATGGAAAAAATACCACTCTGGATCCGCTATATCGACGATATTCTCTTCATCTGGTAAGGCACTAAACCAGACCTGGATGAGTTTTTAACCAAACTGAATGACAATAACATCAATGTCAAGTTAACATATGAATGCAGTCAAGTAGAGGTCAACTTTCTGGATTTAAAAATAACTAAAGATGAGAGTGGCAATCTGACAACTGACCTATTTCGGAAACAAACTGCAACAAATTCTATTTTACACCATAGCAGTGCCCATACCCAAAGTACTCTTAGATCGCTACCTGTAGGTGAATTTTTAAGAACACGCAGAAACTGCTCCTCAGACTCAGTATTCAAAATCAGAGCTAAGGAATTGGAAGCCAGATTGAAGGCCAGAGGCTACAGTAATAGAAGCCTGAAAAAAGCCAAATACAGAGCCTTACACACCCCAAGACAAGATCTTCTATTTCCTAAACCTAAGAGAAAGGATAATAAAACAAGACTAATAACCACATTTAACTCACAGATCAAAGATGTAACACACATCATACAAAAATCGTGGTATATCCTTCAGAATAACCCGGATTTGAGTGAAAGTCTTGGAGATAGAATTTCTATCTGCTATCGGAGGTCTAGGAATCTAAAGGACAGACTGGTCCAAAGTCACTTTGTAAGGAAAAAGCCTAAAATCTTATATCCAGGCAACTATCCATGCCGAAATTGCACGTACTGTCCAAATACTCTCCAGATTGAACAAATCAAAGATAGATTTGGAAAAACACACTACATTAAAGAACATATCACATGCAATACTGCAAGTGTGATATATGTACTACAATGCAGTTGTAAATTAAACTATGTAGGCATGACCTCACGCCTACTCAAAAAGAGAGTGGGCGAACATATGTGTAATATAAGAAATGCTGAATCAGATCTCAAAAAAGGCAAAAAAATCACACAGATAGCCAAACATTTTCTGCACAGACATAACTCCAACACGAACTTTCTATCTTTCTTTGGCCTAGAAAAAATATCATTAGGAATCAGAGGAGGAGACCTAGAAGATGCATTGCTTCAGGCAGAATGCAAATGGATTTATTTGCTTAATTCTGTGAATCCATATGGTCTTAATGAGAATAATAACTATTATGTTTTTTTGCCTAAATAGTAAGTATCACACAGAATCATAGAAGGATATTCGTATTCAACGTTTTAATGGATTCAAAATCATAAAATCCCCATATTAATATATTATACTACATTGGTTAAACTAACCAATGTCAATGTAATCATATCACATAGATCTATCATGATGTGTAATTATATATATGCATCACAATGTTGAATTATATATACACCCCCACAACATTCACAGGATAGACCCTATTTCCATAAAAATCTAACATCCAGTACTATTAAGTTTCTCAACACTACAATGCAATTTTATTTAATATCGCTCTTATCACCAATTAAAACGAAATTTTAACAGTCACAATATATCCAGCACACTATGCTAAGCACACCTCTATAATAGGTTTAGCACTGTATACAACATATAAAAATATTTTCTTCAAACACTTTACTTATTTAATTATTATACACTGATTCAACAGTTTTATAAACCACACAGTATTCTAAGTAGAAAAATTAAATACCCAAAAAATGCTCACCAGTTTTCACCTTTTATTATTATTTTTATCCAAATTAATGATACACTTTACTCTTAAATCATCTTATTTTATTTTATTTCATGATTTTTTCACTTATTTTCTTCACTCACTTCTTAGACTCATGTTAGATACACAACTAGGGGACCGGTAATGTAATATTTATAAAATACAAAGTTATGCTTGAAATCAGATAAGACGATGAAGACTAGTAATCACAAACACTGTAATCTCAAGCAAACATAAATAAAACGTAATTCAGCTCATGATGTATAAAAAATAACAAATTAACACGCAATATACATAATCCATAATATAAACGATTACCAATTTTATCATAGCTATCAAATAGGAGCGGGGCTCAATACAGAATGAATCCTAAGTGACAGAATGATTGATAGGTTCGTCACCCAATAGCATTAGATGAGAGCGTGATGAATGAATCCGAAGTCACAGAATGATTGACAGGTCTGTCATCCAACAGCATGAGATGAGAGAATGAGACGTAGGCATGAACAACAAGACACGAACGTCAGATAGAGAGCTCATTTCAACCAATCACCACTCATGTCTCCGTCGGTACAACCGGGCGTATCATGATTGACAACCTCGGCGACCAATAACAGAAAGGCAATGATGGCGATCACCAAATCAATCAATGAATATATGTAGATATATGCATGATATTGTTATTATTTCTCACTCAATACAATACGACCACAGGACTAACTAAATCGCATAGTGAAATGAAAGCAAATAATAATATCATCTACACGAACGGAAGCAAATTGTCATGGAAAATAAACCAATCAAAATGCACCTTCCGTCTCACACCCACTGCTACGACCAATCGAACATAATGATACAACCAAGGCCCTCTCTAACAGCCAATCGGTTAACACTCAAGGGTATTTAAATCTCACAAAGACAGTGTGAGACTGCCCTTTGATACAGCCACAACGGCGAAACGCGTCAGTGGCGTCCCCCCGTTCTTCCTTACATGTTGCTTTTAACTAAAATTTGTTGATAGACTACCTTACTTAAATGACAATGAAATAATAGTATAAAAATCTTATTGCCGCAGCTGCGGTGTCTAGTGCAAGCTATTCAGCCATACTAGCTAGACAAATAACCCCTTTTTTTTACTCATAGGTAATACCAAAATTAGACTAGACTTATACAAATCTATATTTTAGCTAGATATTTATAGAAGTCATACCAGACTGATTCAAATCTATAATATACCTAGATATCTATAGAAGTAATAAACAAATATAATTTACCTTTTTACAGTACTATTAGTGGTACCAATAAGGTAACATCTATACAAAGGTCTGATCTCTTTAATATTAACAAGTGAATGTTTCCAATATACAATTAGAGTTCAATAATTGACTCTTTATAACTACTCCTATGTAAATATAGATACAGTTCATCACGGTATTAATAGGTAAAACGAGGAGTTTATCAGACTCTTCAACTCTTATAGCACTGCAGGTACTATCATCACGGTATTAATAGGTAAAACGAGGAGTTTATTAGACTCTTCAACTCTTATAGCACTGCAAGTGCCATTATAAAGGTCTGACCTCTTTTATACTAACCAGCGACACTTAATGAATGGTTCTAATTTACTATAGTAGGTAAATAATTGACTCTATATAACTACTCCAATGGAAATATAAGTACAGTTTATTACAGTATTAAGAGGTAGCACAAGGAGTTTCTCAGACTCTTCACTCTGTATAGTACTGCAGGTATCAACACCATTACCCCCCTATACACTTGTGAGTAAACAATTAAAACGATAACCAAAGGTTACCCAATATTAGAGTTTTCACAACATTATTTAAGGAAACTCTAGCGCAATTTATTGTGGCACTAATAGGTAATTAATGAGAATTAATAACTCAGTATTAGAGCTTATCGACTAAGTACTCATATTATTATTTAAAGAAATTCTAGCACAATTCATTGTGGTACTAGCAGGTAACAAATGAGAATCAATAAGACTTTCTAATTCCTTTGGATGATTGTGGTTCACAGCAGTGATCCAAACTTATTAGTCTCAAGTGTTTATGGCAATTCACCTAATTTTGTACCTAGAGTAACATACCAGAGATAACCCTGTCATTTGATTTATCTAGAGACTACACACCACCTTACAAGGGTATAGGTCTCCCAATAGCTAGTAGGTACACTACATAGCTAATAGGTAGTACATCCAAATTCTTTTAAAAATGTTTGTAAATCCCCTGTTTTTAACTTGATCTAGTAAAAGTTATATTTTAATTTGTTTCAATTCTTACACATCCTATGTTACATTAATACGTTCATAGAGTGCTACATTTGTACCCTTTTTCAGTCTCTTACTGATTCTCTGTATAAGTTTGTCTCCGGTACAAGCACCTATCCCTATCAGATACACAATACTGGAGTGTACTAACACCAAGTACACTCATCATTATATGAATTAATAGGGGAACGTTAAAATATACCAATTAACTGAGTAGTGCCATTGTCTCCTCTCCGGTTTTATATTTCTATTTCAATGTAAACTTACGAGCCAGCCCATTTTTGGTTCAGCACCTGGATAGCGCTTGCTGATTGGTGGCTACATTTAGACACCAATCAGAAAGTGCTACCCAGGTTCTGAACCAAAAATGGGCCGGTGCCTATGCATACATTTCTGCTTTTTCAAATAAAGATATCAAGAGAACAAAGGGAAATTGATAATTGGAGTAAATTAGAAAGTTGCTTAAAATTGCATGCTCTATCTAAGTTTAATTTTGACTAAAATATTCCTTTAAGAAAAAGTTTTATGGTGTGTGTGTTTATATACAGTATATATATATATATATATATATATATATAAAGTATATGCATATCTATATATGTGTGTGTGTGTGTATATATATTTATATATATATATATATATATATATATATATATATATGAATATATACAGTATATGTGTGTTATATGTGTATATGTGTATGTATATACTGTACATATAAATACATATGCATATATGCACATATATACCTTATAAACCTTAAGTACAAATTACAAATACACTATCTGATAAAAAAAAAATAGAATTTTTTAAAATCTTACACTTTACGATGTTAGTGTGGTCCCAATATTGCTTATCGTGACTAACGCTAACAATAGCACTCTGCTTGTAATCTAGCCCTATGCTTGGCTGCTTTAAAATGCCAAAACACATACTAAACTCTGGCACAAAAGTATTGGAACAAAAATTGGAGCTAAATTCATGGATGCTGAGGGGTGTCGTCGTTTAGCTGAGATCATACTCAAAAATTATTGAGGCTCTCTTTTTTTTTTTTTTAAGACAATTGCCACTGGGTGTTCCCTCCATTAACGTATTTGGCTTTATTAAGTGGCCCAAAACATGATATGTTGCACAGAAAATGAGAACCACTTCAAATATAGATAGCATAAAGACGCATTGGGTGGAAGAAAAGAAGAGAACAGCCCCAGAAGACCAACGCCTAGGATGAAGACTGAAGAAGAGCGCCACCATGGACCCACTGCTTCCCCCCTAAGTAGCCAGATTCAAGTTGGTGAATACAAACTTTTGGGGTTTATCCATAGGCTTTTTTTTTGGGGGGGGTAGTTTTAGTAAAGGATTTTTTTATGCAAAAAGAGCTAAACCACATTCCCTTTTCTGGGCATTTTTTTAAGGATAGGTTCTTTTAAGCTTAGGTTATTGCAGTGGGAGGTTGTGGTGGTTTAGAGGTTAATAGGGTAGGGGGTGGATAGTGTAGGTGGATAAAAATATCTTTTTGTGTGTTTAGTGTAACTTTTATTCTCAGTACAAACTCTTTATGTGAACTGCGTCAAAAGTTTGAGCACAAAATGTGATTACGTTTGAGTGATCGTAGTTACACTAAACTTGGAATATGAGCGCACACATACATTTTAAGATGCCCATAGAAAATATGGGGAGCGTAAATTACCGCAAGTTCACGCAAATGAATTATTGATAATTTAGACACTGCACAATTTGTAATGGGGATTTGAGCGCAAAAAATACCACAATCTCGCAATCGCGTTTACGCTCCCCATGCTAATGATAGCTTCAATAATTTATGTTTACCTTTTTTTCAATTTGTTAACGCATAGTTAAAGTTACGAAACTAGAACATCCATCTTCTGCTGGAGCTTACGGGTGTGTGAATGCTTCTCATTTCCTCACCAGGCATATCCTCATCTGGAGTGGAGTGGTGCATTCAACCTCTTTAAGGGCTAAAATATAATAAATAGAATGTATTAATGCTAGTGTAAAATGCTAGTGTAAAAAGTGAAACGCGTTACTTTTTACACTAGCATGTTCCTTTAACTTGTATATGGCATTTGATGTGTGCCTTGCTGTAAAACCTTTATTTTTATTTGATTTGCTCTTCAGCTACCTGCTTCAAGAGTCAAAAGGAATAACAGCAATTTCCTCATTAATTGGATGGTGAGAACATGTACTTAATACAGGGATACAGGATTAGTTTAATATAAGCTTCTAGTGAAAGTAATAAATGGCTAATATCAGGTCAGTGAGAAGTCAATGCTTAATGGCCAATTAGAAGAGAGAAAGCGATATTTCAGCATAAATGTATTACCCCCAGTGTAACACAAAGTTTGTTTAATTTCCTGTCATGTATTTTCTGTACTGATCAATGTGCCCTGTTTACTCTCAGGTCTTTTTTTTTTCTTTTTTTAATAGTTCAGAATGTTTTTTTTCCTGTAAGTGCCAAGTTGTTACTGCATATACAAACTAATATTCACTAACTTATAAGAAACATTAAACTAAGAATTTAAATTCTCATTAAGGACCAGATTACAAGTGGAGTGCTAATTTAACGTGTGCCCCTAAATGGGCAAATTCTCCCATTTACGGCGCACGTTCAATAACCAGCCATTACGAGTGCCTGGTTAATGCTACTACAAGCTCACTGTACTCAGACCTCTGGTTAATTTTAAAAATGTTCCCCAATCGACCCCAAAATAAAGTGTGTAGTGCCTTTATTAATATACTAAATGTTAGCATCTTTATTTTTTTAAAGTTTTAAGGGGTTAAAGTGAGGGGTGTGGGGTGTTAGAATAAAACGGCACTGAAAAGTGCCTTTACATTGTGGTCTATGGGAACTGTGTTTTTTTCCTATAAATATTTATGTATATGCTGATATACATATATATGTATGTGTTAATATGTGTATTTTAACTGAGAATATGCAAATACTTTAATACATTTTTGCAAAAAGTCAATTAAATAGAACTTACTTTACATTTTGAATGAGTAGTACATTTGTTGTGGAAAATTTCAATTAATTCCAATTACCCTCCCCTGTATCATGTGACAGCCATCAGCCAATCACAAAATTGGGGCGCAATCCAATATATGGCGCCGGTTTCGGCGCAAGCGTGGAAACCTGCGTTGCCCGTAGTTTCAGCTTGCACATCGAGCTATCACATTTACGGCGCCGGCAGTTGCTAAAGTGCCGTAAGTCGGACAAACTAGCGATGTCCAGAAATAAGCGTAAGTACAAATTTCTGGAGTCGCCAGTGACTTACGGCACTTTAGAAACTGCCGCCACATTAAAAAACTCACTAAAGTATAAAATATCCCGCAACTGTCGAACCTGCCTCCCAAACATCCTCCCGACACGTATACCCCTCTATCCGCAATCCCCCCTCTCCTCCTAACAATAAATGTATTAACCCCTAAACCGCCGCTCCCGGACCCCGCCGCCATCTATATTAAATGTATTACCCCCTAATCTGACCCCCCTACACAGCCGCCAGCTAAATTAACTATATTAACCCGTAATCTGAGCCCCCTACCCCACCGCCACCTATTTAACTATATTAACCCCTAATCTGATCCCCCTACACCACCGCCAGCTACATTAACTATATTAACCCCTAATCTGAGCCCCCTACCCCGCCGCCACCTATTTTAACTATATTAACCACTAAACCTAAGTCTAACCCTAACACCCCCTAACTTAATTATTATTGAAATAAATCTAAATAATATTAATATTATTAACTAAAGTATTCCTATTTAAAACTAAATACTTACCTGTAAAATAAACCCTAAGATAGCTACAATATAATTAATAATTACATTGTAGCTATTTTAGGATTTATATTTATTTTACAGGTATATTTGTATTTATTTTAACTAGGTACAATAGCTATTAAATAGTTAATAATTATTTAATAGCTACCTAGTTAAAATAATAACAAAATTACCTGTAAAATAAATCCTAACCTAAGTTACAAATACACTAAACAATACACTATCAATCAATATAATAAATTAACTACAATTATCTAATATAAAATACAATTAAATAAACTAAACTATATTACAAAAAAACCCACTAAATTACAAAAACTAAAAAAATATTACAAGAATTTTAATCTAATTACACCTAATCTAAGCCCCCTAATAAAATAAAAAAGCCCCCCAAAATAATAAAATGTCCCTACCCTAAACTAAATTACAAAGTAACCAGCTCTTTTACCAGCCCTTAAAAGGGCTTTTTGCGGGGCATTGCCCCAAAGTAATCAGCTCTTTTACCTGTAAAATAAAAAGCAATACAATACCCCCCCACATTACAACCCACCACCCACACACCCCTACTCTAAAGCCCACCCGATCCCCCCTTAAATAAACCTAACACTACCCCATTGAAGATCACCCTACCTTTGAGCCGTGCTCACCCAGCCGGGCACTACTGGTCATCCGATGCGACTAACGACGTATGAAGGTTCCTTTAAATGACGTCATCCAAGATGGTGTCCCTTGAATTCCAATTGGCTGATAGGATTCTATCAGCCAATCGGAATTAAGGTAGGAAAAATCCGATTGGTTGATTGAATCAGCCAATCGGATTGAAGTTCAATCCGATTGGCTGATTGGATTAGCCAATAGAATGCAACGTCAATTCTATTGGCTGATCCAATTAGCCAATCCGATTGAACTTCAATCCTTCAATCTGATTTTTCTACCTTATTTCCGATTGGCTGATAGAATCCTATCAGCCAATCGGAATTCAAGGGACGCCATCTTGGATGACGTCATTTAAAGGAACCTTCATTCATCGTTAGTCCATTGGCCGAGGAGAATGTTCCACGTCGGAGGTCTTGAAGATGGAGCCGCGGAGGGATGAAGACTTCTGCCGGATGGAGGACCTCTTCTGCCCCGCTTTGATGAAGACTTCTGCCGGATGGAGGACCTCTTCTGCCCCGCTTTGATGAAGACTTCTGCCGGATGGAGGACCTCTTCTGCCCCACTTGGATGAAGACTTCGGCCGGATGGAGGACCTCTTCTGCCCCGATCGGATGAAGACTTCTGCTGGTCCGGATGTCCTCTTCTGCCGCATCGGATGACCAGTGGTGCCCGGCTGGGTGAACACGGCTCAAGGTAGGGTGATCTTCAATGTGGTAGTGTTAGGTTTATTTAAGGGGGGATCGGGTGGGTTTTAGAGTAGGGGTGTGTGGGTGGTGGGTTGTAATGTTGAGGGTTATTATATTGCTTTTTTTTACAGGTAAAAGATCTGATTACTGTGGGACAATGCCCCGCAAAAAGCCCTTTTAAGGGCTGGTAAAAGAGCTGGTTACTTTGTAATTTAGTTTATGGTAGGGAAATTTTATTATTTTGGGGGTCTTTTTTATTTTATTAGGGGACTTAGATTAGGTGTAATTAGATTAAAATTCTTGTAATATTTTTTTTATTTTTTGTAATTTAGTGTTTGTTTTTGTAATATAGTTTAGTTTATTTGATTGTATTTTATATTAGATAATTGTAGTTAATTTAATTAATTGATTGATAGTGTAGTGTTAGGTGTATTTGTAACTTAGGTTAGGATTTATTTTACAGGTAATTTTGTAATTATTTTAACTAGGTAGCTATTAAATCGTTATTAACTATTTAATAGCTATTGTACCTAGTTAAAATAAATACAAATATACCTGTAAAATAAATATAAATCCTAAAATAGCTACAATGTAATTATTAATTATATTGTAGATATCTTAGGGTTTATTTTACAGGTAAGTATTTAGTTTTAAATAGGAATACTTTAGTTAATAATATTAATATTATTTAGATTTATTTCAATAATAATTAAGTTAGGGGGTGTTAGGGTTAGACTTAGGTTTAGTGGTTAATATATTTAAAATAGGTGGTGGCGGTGTAGGGGGGTCAGATTAGGGGTTAATATATTTAATGTAGCTGGCGGCGGTGTAGGGGGATCAGATTAGGGGTTAATATAGTTAAAATAGGTGGTGGAGGGGTAGGGGGCTCAGATTAGGGGTTAATATATTTAATGTAGCTGGTGGTGGTGTGGGGGGATCAGATTAGAGGGTAATAAATATAATGTAGGTGGCGGCGGGGTCCGGGAGCGGCGGTTTAGGGGTTAAACACTTTATTTAGTGGCGGCGGGGTCCGGGAGCGGCGGTTTAGGGGTTAAACACTTTCTTAGGTATATCGGTGGGGATTGCGGTTGACAGGTAGATAGACATTGCACATGTGTTAGGTTTTTTTTTTTGTAGGCATTTTAGGGAGTTACGGTGCTCCAATACTCAGCGCAAGGCCTGCTATGGGTGCATTTTGTGGCGAGGTGAAAATGGAGTAAGATTTCTCCATTTTCGCCACATAAGGCCTTGTGCTGTATATTGGATACCAAACTGCGCTGGTTTGGTATATCACTCTATGGGCCAAAAATCTACGGCCGAAGGGTGAAATATACGAGCGTAACTTCTATGTTACGCCGTATATAGGATACCAAACCAGCGCAAAATTTGGCATCGCTGGCTTTTGCGGGTGATGCTGCATATCGGATCGGGCCCCAAATGTCTCAGAAAGTGTGCATATAAAACAACTGTGCACATTGTGATATTGGAAGTAATTTGGAAAATTGTATTCTCTAACTGAATTATGAAAGTTTAATTTTGAATTTAATGTCATTTTAACGTGTACTAATATCAATGTACGCACCCAGAGATTATCCCCAAAAACAGATTATAAATTAAGCTTGACTGATAGAAATCACCTAATTATCCCATCACTCAATATGTACAATCCAACTAAGGCTTAAAGACACTAAACCCAATTTTTTTTTCTTTCATGACTCAGATAGAGCATGCAATTTTAAGCAATGTTCTAATTTACTCCTATTATCAATTCTTCTTTGTTCTCTTGCTTTCTTTATTTAAAAGCAGAAATGTGATGCATAGGAGCCGGACCATTTTTGTTTGAGAACCTGGGTTATGCTTGCTTATTGGTGGGTAAATGTAAACCTCCAATAAGCAAGTGCTACCCATGGTGCTAAACCTAAAATGGGATGGCTGCTAAGGGTTTAAATTCATGCTTTTAAAATAAAGATAGCAAGAGAACAAAGAAAAATTGATAATAGGAGTAAATTAGAAAGTTGCTTAAAATGTCATGCTCTATTTAAATCATTAAAGAAAAAAATTGGGTTCAGTGTCCCTTTAAGAAAAGTAATCAGTGTACCACAACTTCAAATATAATTATAAGTTCAATAGAAAATCATTTTTTATACTGAGAAATGAGCACATAGGTAGATATAATCTATTGGATTTCTTTATATAAGCTCAGAATTGGATTCATTCTTACTGGACATTTTTTTGGCATATGGAGTTATGGCTATTTGGTCATACAGAATCATAGCTATTTAAATATCCACAGACTTTAAAGGGACACTGTACCCAAAATATTTCTTTCGTGATTCAGATTGAGCATGAAATTTTAAGCAACTTTCTAATTTACTCCTATTATCAAATTTTCTTCATTCTCTTGGTATCTTTATTTGAAATGCAAGAATGTAAGTTTAGATGCCGGCCCATTTTTGTGAACAACCTGGGTTGTCCTTGCTGATTGGTGGATAAATCCATCCACCAATAAAAAAGTGCTGTCCAGAGTACTGAAACCAAAAAGAAGCTTAGATGCCTTCTTTTTCAAATAATGATAGCAAGAGAACTAAGAAAAATTGATAATAGGAGTAAATTAGAAAGTTGCTTAAAATTGCATGCTCTTTCTGAATTACAAAAGAAAAAATTTGGGTACAGTGTCCCTTTAAGTATATATTCATATATTTGTGTGTATATAAGATTGTTGCATGTTTTTAATATGTTCTGGCTTGTACCTTATAATATTTGCATTGAATTATATTAAACATAAGTCTTAGTTGGCACTTCTAAATGCTTACAATGTAGACAATTAGTGCTCATTGAGGACTGGAATTGAGATACTCTGCTCTGAACCAGATGTACACAATGATCACACTGCAGCACATAATTACTGTTGCTCTCTAAAATAAAGATGAGCATCATTAGTTTTACACCAATATAAATATTAAGAACTGTATAATTCATTGGCTTATCTACTAACTGCACTGCCCTGTGCTCATGTACAGTATATTTTTGGCATCATCACCTCTGGGGCCCGATCTGATATGCAGCGTCGCCCGCAAAAGCCGGCGACGCCAAATTTTGCGCGGGTTTGGTATCACATATACGGCGTAGCATACAACTTAAGCGCGTATATTTCTGGCTTCGCCCGTATTATTTTTACCCATAGACTGACATACAAAACACGCGCAGTTTGGTATCCAATATACAGCGTAAGGAGTTACGTGTGCAGATTTCAGAAAATCTACTCCATTCTCATCTCGCCACAAATTGCAGGAGCCCTTGCATTGACTAAAAAACCAACGTAACTCCCTGGAAGCCTTAACAAACACATACATTTAAGCAGCATCTCAAGCTTAAAGGGGCAGTATACTATGATATTGCTTTTTTTAAGGTTTATTTGTGTAATTGAAATAGTCAAATTGATTGAGCTTGTAGGTACTTTATCACATTGGGGACACATACTTGCTTATTTACTGTAAATTGGATTACCTTCATCTCTTTAGAACCCACTGGAGTGTAATTTATTCTAATGCTAACACAGCTTATGCCAAAATATATAAAGGGACAGTCAACTCCAAAGAAAACCTTCTTCTTTTAAATAGGGCATGTTATTTCATGTTACTTTCAGATTTAATTTGAACACTTGCTTTGTTCTCTTGGTATTCTTAGTTGAAAGCAAAACCTAGGATGGCTCATATGATCATTTATAACACCTTCTTGAAGGCTGCCTCTTTGCAATTGTGTTAAACCAATCACACACACCCCAACCTCTCACTTGCAGACTTAAAACACCTGATAATGCCCACCCTATCAGTAACATCACTACTATATATACCAATGGGTCAATTTATATTGGATGTGAGATACATTGATTTACATCTTACAAGTGAATATTACTATATGTACCCTTCAGAAACAACAATTAAGATGGGAGTTATAGTACAAGAATATGTTAGAAATAGGATAATATTACCTTTTTTGGGCCATTTCCACACAGGCCTTATTATATGTTTTAACAATATTAGTGTACTAAAACACCCCTCACATGGATGTGGATGACAATTATATGGTAAAAAACAGAGGACAAGATTTATGGTGAACTATAAGAATATTATTTTTTTTTAGGCTTCTTGGATGAGGGGGCAGAGGTGACTGGAGTGGATTTCCTGGTTCTCCTGGTTTGGGAAGCTTCAGATGATTCTGCTGGAGTGCTGGTCACAGATGAAAGGCTGTAGGCAGTGTCCTGCTGGTGTGTGAAGTGCTTAACCAACACACCCAAGAGTTGGTTTTGTTCCCGCCATCTGTTGTCCATCTGTATCTGCATATCAGACTGGATTCTCATCATTTGAGACTGATTTGGAAAATTCCATTTATTGAGGCTGCAATGTCCCTCTGCAGCTTGATGCTACGCTTGAGTAGCCTCTCTTGGCTCCTATGAAACCTCTGTTGGCCTCTTTGAATGCTTTTGCAGCTTGTTATCAGCCTCCTCTGTAGTGAAATGTATTCCTCTCCCAGGGGAGAATACAGTGGATCTACAGGCTCTTGAGCAGCAGTGATTCTAGGTGCAGGTTCTGCTCTATCTGCTGGTGCATCATGGGCAACTTCAGCTGCATCTGCTTCATGGATAACTTCAGCTGCAGGTGCTTCAGGGACAACCTCAGCTGCAGGTGCTTCAGAGACAACCTCAGCTGCAGGTGCTTCAGGGACAACCTCAGCTATATGCTCATCTGAGGATGGTGGAGCTCTCCCAAGGGAAGCGGATGGTGGAGCTCTCCCAAGGGAAGTGGATGGTGGAGCTCTCATGCTGGATTGGTAGTCCCATTGCCGACTAGTGTGTGACCACTCAGCCTGTCCACTTTGCATACCTTGCGACATCCCCTGTGTAGAAAAGCCATGACTGGCCTGATATTGTGTTGGTGGGGGGGTAAAGACATCGACCCTTCGTGGCTGACTTGGCTCCCCCTCAAAGCCAAAAGGATGTTCCTCAGGCCAGGTATCTGGCCATGGGTCGTATGCCAATGTTGGTGGCATCACTTCTGGGTCCTCAACGGAGGCAATCCAACCCAGCTGATGCCTGGGAGCATAATGTCCATGTTGCTGCCTGAAGACCGGTGGTGGAGGTGGCTGCATTGCTGTGACTGGTGGTGGTGGTGGAGGGGGCGGCATGCCAGTTTGCTAGCTGGTGACAGGAGGTTCTGAGGAGGAGTCAAATGATGATAGGGATTAGTACAGTCATATATATGTCCATGTGGGCATACAATATACATTGATACATGCTAGGGACAATACTCATTCTCATGTCAAACTCTCTATGAGGGATTTTAATCTGCACAGTATACAGGTATGTGTTTCATACTTGAGTTATGTGTACATGTCAGTGATGTTAGTGATGGAGAAAATGTGTTCTTTAAGTGACACTATGGTCACACAATTTACTTTAGCCTGATGTAGGCACAGAACCTGCTTTCTGAGCTAAAAGTATTGTGATGGCTATAGTGTCCATTTACTGAAAACTCAACATGTGGCTTGTGGCCTGTGTTACTCTGAGACATGTTAGTATTGCACTATTCCACCTCATATCATGAATTGCATTGTGTTAAGTAGCATTAATGTCAAATCTAATTGTAGATGTTTTTGTTAGTAGGCCCAATACCATGCTCCTCGTTGTGTACATGAATGTGTGGCATTAAAGGATGTTATATCTCAAATACATATCATACTGGTGTGTGGGATGTTACTCACCAGCATGAGGTGCTGTGGTTGCAGCCCCTGAGTCACGAGCCCTTGGAAGTCCACGGACTGCTGTGATACTCAGAGAGTTACGTATCATCTCCTGCCATACGTTGTATTCTGCTTCCAAGGGTGAACCACCGCCTGTCCCCCTCTGGTGCGTGGCTTCCTGGTCCATCTTCTCCTTCACCCGCCTCTTGCAATCATTCCATCTTTTTTTAAGTCCCTCGACAGTCCTCCTCTGCGGGGCCACACTGTTTACAGCCTCCTCTACTGCTGACCATGCTTCCTTATGCCTTCGGGCAACGCCTCTACCCTTCTCCTGGCCAAAGAGGGCAGTGTGGTTGTCCATGATGGCCTGGACTAGTGCAACATTCTGATCAAATGAGAAATTTGGGCATCTCATGCGCTCCTCCTCTGTGGCCACCTGGCTTCCTCCCTGGGATGTCCCTGGTGTGGGTTCCTCCCTATCCTCTCCCTCCTCCCCCCTCCTCCCCCCATGTGCACCCTCTGTCCCTCTTCTAAGTGTGTCTGGTCTCTGGGCATCTCCCCTCCCATCATCCCTTCTAACTCTCCCTCTCCCCACTCCACTAACTCCCTGACGGGGACCCCGCTGCTCCTCCTGTCCGCTAGAATACTCCTCTCCCTGCAACTCCGCTCCTCTCCGCCCTACCTCTCCCTGCCATCCTCAAACTACACACACTCACACACTCACACTCACTCCCAGTTCAATCACACACAATCACAACCAAACACTCAGCCTATCACACTGTAAAATTGAAATAAAATGTGTGAGGTGTTAGAAAAAAAAGTGTTATGTATTTTGTATATGTATGTATGCAATATGTGTGCAATATGTGAAAATAAGTATAAGTAAATGTACAAGCTTACCCAAACAACAATCCGACTTAACTAACTATAATGCTGCGCCTCTCTCACTACTCTTACTAATCCTCAACTCACTGTAGTGTGCTGTAGCTCAACGAACCATCCAAACACACTAAAGAAAATGGCGGCTGGGCATGGGTTTATATATGACTTTTGAATAGCGTAATTACGTTGCGCAGTTTTAGATGGAGTATCGGGTAATTTTTACGAGTCTTAGACAAATTTGCATAAAACTACACTTTATTGAGACTTTACGTGAACAAAAGACTGGCGTAAGTACTTGCGACGACTAAAATGTGTATTTGCGCACTTTTAGAAACAACGCCAGTTTGTCCTACTTACGCTACTTTAGCATCTGACGGCGCTGTATATTGGATAGCCCGATGTGCGAGGTGAAATTACGGCCGGTGCGGGTTCCCTCGCTTGCGCCGAAAACTACGCCGTATATCGGATCGTGCCCCTGATTTTAAGGGAAATAAAACTCAGTACAGCCACAGATACTATTGGAAATATAAAGTAGAGTACAAAGGGCATGCTGATTTCAGAGCTTGGCAAGAGCTGATTGGTGCATAAGCCTGTCTGTCAGTCAGGCTTGTGCAAAAAAGCACCAATCATTAGGTAAGTACATTCTCAGATTGGCAACTGAGGGGAAACAGGGGAAAGCACTCAAAGCAGCTTTTATAAAACACATTTGGAAAATGCCTTGAAATAATATGCTGAGGTACTGTCCAGCATGTAATTAGGTTTAATAGGTTTAATAATTTTCCTTGTTATTCTCCTGATTAGAATATGTTGAAGCATAAAAGTTGCCGAAAGCTTTAACACCTTGTTTGCTGTGTTTGTTTTTCAGTGGTCAACCCCCCCCCCCCCCTGCCACTTGTCTTATTTGTAGCAACCAATTTGAACTTGTTACTGGAGTAGACAAAGCTAGCCACTGACATTTTGTTAGAAAAATCACCTCTGTTTAAAATTCCTTATCTTGTTATCCCTGCTGTGGCTAATTATGGACAATTTCTAAAAGGTTTGATCTGGTAATTTTATTAGAAAAAAAGATTAGCATAGCACAAGAATAGATCAAAATAGCACTAGAAATTGAGAGTTTTCTCACTGCATAGGCCGCTTTATCCATAATGAATCCAAGACAGTGATAAATGCCAACACATATTCCCTGAGAGTTTATGCATTTTATTTTAATATATTTAACTAATAAAAGGCAGTTAATTCATGTTATCAGGTAACTATTGTGTGATGAATTCAGCTCAGTACGTGTTTGTACAGGAACTTTGCAGAGTAGTAGCTTTAAGTTACATTGGATTTGCTGCTTCTTTCAGAGTTGCTTAGCTCATATTTAACCAAAGCAAAAATACAAGCACACTGCATTTACAGTAATTAGACATGAGTCATTAAAGCACCCAGAGAAAATGTCTAATAGACTGTCTGTAGGAAGGCAAGAAAAATAACTGCTTGCTATATTCATTCAAATTAGCCCTAATGCACAGATTTGTGGCGAACGTTTACTAAATGGTTTTATTTTAAGCACTCAAAAAAACAAAAAATATAAAATGATGACTGAAGAAACTACCCTACCAAAAAACATAAAGATGTCTCTTTATATCTATCATTATTTAAACCTAAATATTTTATTCCATCTATTACGAGTGGAGCGCAAAATATCGCATTTGCAAGTTCGATATTTGCACTCCACTCAGTAATACCAGCGCATGCACATATGAAGCCTCATTCTCATGCCGTCAGACACGGGTGCAGCAGATTTTAAATATATTTGTATATGCCAATATATATATATATATATATTATTTATTTATTTATTTATATGTGTATATACACATATTAACACATAAATATATCACAAAATCAAAGAAGGCACTCTCCGTTTACCAAGCCGTTTAATAGTAAACGTTTTCGGGGTCTCCCCCGTCCTCAGACCACTTACAGACATTAGCAACACATCACCTTAAATAACTACTTACCACCACCGTGAGATAACGCCATCAGTCTCCCAGCCTCCGTGTAGCGCAACTGCGCATGCGCGCCCGGAAATAGGGAGAGCCAACGGGGACAAACTAAAAAGCAAAAGTGAAAACCATCAAAATCACATACAAATAAAATAGTACAGCCATCGATGTATAACTATACAGCTAATATAAGTGCTGATTCACATATTAGTTTTTCTGCCTTAAACTAGGCACACTGTCACTTATAATAATCGTCATTAAACCCCTGCTTTGGCTACTAAACTATACATCTACTACTTGCCTACACTCCAACCTGTAAGCCAAAATGTTTTAAAGGGGTTGACTACATGTACTCAATCCACTACATATGTGGTAATCTATTGCCATCAACTAGAATTAAGTACATAGTTAAAGCTGTCATATAAGTAAACATCATACAGAATTAAACAGAATTAAACACATAGTTGGAACATGCAGACCTGGTATTTCATCTTTTGAAACCTATATTCAAACCAAAGACACTATTTGTTTCGACATATTCAATACATGATATCTAATAACCTGCTCCTCAGATTGACATACAAATTACTGTTAGGAGCCCTAGGTTAAAAAATACCCCAATCAGTGTCAGAAACTCAATAAACAAAATGGCCCACTAGACATGTGCCCATGGATATTAAATAAACAATACCCCTATCATCTAAACTAAACGATAGGAGTCAGAGAGCATATATCTACTACAACCCTTACAGAAAGCACTAATAGTCCAACTGGACATTGAGTCCCTTTGGATACATGGTATCCAAATTAAAAATCCACTGCGACTCCCGTTGTAGTAGACGTCTGCCCCTGTCGCCACTTTTAGAGTTTCGTGGTATATGGTCTATGATGATGTACCGAAGATCAGACACAGCATGGCCACTGGTACAAAAATGGCGAGCCACCGGTTGGTCCGAATCACCATTCTTAATTGCCAGTCGAATTGCTGACCGGTGGTTCCCCATCCTCGTCCTGAGATCATCCTGGGTCACATAAATATATATGTATATAAGCATATACAGTATATATAGAATTACAAGGAACGCAGAGTCCACATAGACCGCAATGTAAAGGCACTTTTTAGTGTCGTTGATTTTTCTAACACCGGCCACACCTGCCAACTTTAACCCCTCATAGCTGCTTCTTGCAGTTATTTAAAAAATAAATGCTCCTTTTGCTTTTTATTATTAACTACAACACACATTATTTTGGAGCACAATTGGGGGCACATTTTGAAAATTAACCACTGATCTCTGGCTAATTTTTGGAGCGCTAATTACTACCGCGAGCTCGAGGTAGTAATAACCAGCCACTTGTAATGGGCGGTTATTTATGACGCGTCCATAAACTGGTGAATTTAATCAAGCCCTAAATAGGGTGCGTAAAATAGGTTGCAAATGCAAAATAGGTTAAATAAAATTTGATTTTGTTTTATGAATACGGACATTGTATTTGCACTCAACTTAGTAATACCAGCGCACACAAATGTGCACTGGTATTACAAGTGAGGTGCAATGAGAACTAGTGCAGACACGGCATAAGAACTAGTGCAGTGAGAACTAGTGCAGAGAAGGGGGTAAGTCGCGCAGCGATGGGCAGCAAATATAAATATATATCTATATCAATATATACATATATATTTATGTGTTAATACAGTATGTGTATAAACACATATTAGCACATAAATATATATGTTTATACGAATATACATATATATTTACTTGGAACACACAGTCCCCATAGACCATAATGTAAAGGCACTTTTTAATGCCGTTTTTTTTTAACACCACACAACCGCCAACTTAAGCCCCCCAAAACTGCTTAGTGCAGTTAAAAAAAAAAAAGATACTAATATTTTTTTATTTTAGTAAAGCCACTACATACTTAAAGAGCCATGATACCCAAATGTTTAAACACTTGAAAGTGATGCAGTATAGCTGTAAAAAGCTGACTAGAAAATATCACCTGAACATCTCTATGTAAAAAAGGAAGATATTTTACCTCAAAATGTCCTAGGTATTTACACCCCATTGTAAAGGACTTTAAGCAGCAAATCAGTATGCCTGTCCTGGGAAAGGCAATGGAGCGAGCCTCATGCACACATTATTTCCCTATTCAGTTTAACAAAGTTTACTATGAAATCTCATGAGAGTTAAAGGGCCATAATACCCAAATGTTTAAACACTTGAAAGTGATGCAGCATAGCTGTAAAAAGCTGATTAGAAAATATCACCTGAACATCTCTATGTAAAAAAGAAAGATATTTTACCTCAAAAGTTCCTCAGTAGCCACCTCCCATTGTAAAGGATTTCTAAGCAGCCTATTAGTGTGTCTGTCCTGGGACAACTGAAAGGATGAGCTTCGTGCACTCTCATATTATTTCACCAATCAGGTAAAGGAAGCTTACTATGACCTAGATTTGGAGTTTGGCGTTAGCCGTGAAAACCAGCGTTAGAGGCTCCTAACGCTGGTTTTAGGCTACCGCCGGTATTTGGAGTCACTCAAAATAGGGTCTAACGCTCACTTTTCAGCCGCGACTTTTCCATACCGCAGATCCCCTTACGTAAATTGCGTATCCTATCTTTTCAATGGGATCTTTCTAACTCCGGTATTTAGAGTCGTGTTTGAAGTGAGCGTTAGACATCTAACGACAAAACTCCAGCCGCAGGAAAAAAGTCAGTAGTTAAGAGCTTTCTGGGCTAACGCCTGTTTATAAAGCTCTTAACTACTGTGCTCTAAAGTACACTAACACCCATAAACTACCTATGTACCCCTAAACCGAGGTCCCCCCACATCGCCGACACTCGAATAAATTTATTTAACCCCTAATCTGCCGACCGCCACCTACGTTATCCTTATGTACCCCTAATCTGCTGCCCCTAACACCGCCGACCCCTATATTATATTTATTAACCCCTAATCTGCCCTCAACGTCGCCTCCACCTGCCTACACTTATTAACCCCTAATCTGCCGAGCGGACCTGAGTGCTACTATAATAAAATTATTAACCCCTAATCCGCCTCACTAACCCTATAATAAATAGTATTAACCCCTAATCTGCCCTCCCTAACATCGCTGACAACTAACTTCAATTATTAACCCCTAATCTGCCGACTGGAGCTCACCGTTACTCTAATAAATGTAAAGATAAATACTTACCTGTAAAATAAATCCTAATATAGCTACAATATAAATTATAATTATATTATAGCTATTTTAGGATTAATATTTATTTTACAGGCAACTTTGTATTTTAACCAGGTACAATAGCTATTAAATAGTTAAGAACTATTTAATAGCTAAAATAGGAACAGCCAATAGAATGCGAGCTCAATCTGATTGGCTGATTGGATCAGCCAATCAGATTGAACTTGATTCTGATTGGCTGATTCCATCAGCCAATCAGAATATTCCTACCTTAATTCCGATTGGCTGATAGAATCCTATCAGCCAATCGGAATTCGAGGGACACCATCTTGGATGACGTCCCTTAAAGGAACCGTCATTCTTCAGTTGGACGTAGCCGGAAGAAGATGGGTCCGCGGTGGAGGTCTTCAGGATGGAGCCGGTCGTCATCGGATGAAGATAGAAGATGCCGCTTGGATCAAGATGGTTGCCGGTCCGGATCGCCTCTTCTTCCCGGATAGGATGAAGACTTTGGAGCCTCTTCTGGACCTCTTCAGCCACCGGATGATGGATCGCCAACCCCCGCTTGGGTTGGATGAAGATTTTGGAGCCAGGACGGATCGGTGATACCTGGTGAGGTGAAGACAAGGTAGGATGATCTTCAGGGGCTTAGTGTTAGGTTTATTTAAGGGGGGTTTGGGTTAGATTAGGGGTATGTGGGTGGTGGGTTGTAATGTTGGGGGGGGGTATTGTATGTTTTTTTTACAGGCAAAAGAGCTGAACTTCTTGGGGCATGCCCCGCAAAGGGCCCTGTTCAGGGCTGGTAAGGTAAAAGAGCTTTTAACTTTAGTAATTTAGAATAGGGTAGGCCATTTTTTATTTTGGGGGGCTTTGTTGTTTTATTAGGGGGCTTAGAGTAGGTGTAATTAGTTTAAAATTGTTGTAATATTTTTCTTATGTTTGTAGATATTTTTTTATTTTTTGTAACTTAGTTCTTTTTTATTTTTTGTACTTTAGTTAGTTTATTTCATTGTAGTTATTTGTAGATATTGTATTTAATTAATGTATTGATAGTGTAGTGTTAGGTTTAATTGTAACTTAGGTTAGGATTTATTTTACAGGTAATTTTGTAATTATTTTAACTAGGTAACTATTAAATAGTTCTTAACTATTTAATAGCTATTGTACCTGGTTAAAATAATTACAAAGTTGCCTGTAAAATAAATATTAATCCTAAAATAGCTACAATGTAATTATAATTTATATTGTAGCTATATTAGGGTTTATTTTACAGGTAAGTATTTAGCTTTAAATAGGAATAATTTATTTAATAAGAGTTAATTAATTTCGTTAGATTAAAATTATATTTAATTTAGGGGGGTGTTAGTGTTATGGTTAGACTTAGCTTTAGGGGTTAATCCATTTATTAGAATAGCGGTGAGCTCCGGTCGGCAGATTAGGGGTTAATAATTGAAGTTAGGTGTCGGCGATGTTAGGGAGGGCAGATTAGGGGTTAATACTATTTATTATAGGGTTAGTGAGGCGGATTAGGGGTTAATAACTTTATTATAGTAGCGCTCAGGTCCGCTCGGCAGATTAGGGGTTAATAAGTGTAGGCAGGTGGAGGCGACGTTGTGGGGGGCAGATTAGGGGTTAATAAATATAATATAGGGGTCGGCGATGTTAGGGAAGCAGATTAGGGGTACATAGGGATAATGTAAGTAGCGGCGGTTTACGGAGCGGCAGATTAGGGGTTAATAAGTGTAAGGTTAGGGGTGTTTAGACTCGGGGTACATGTTAGAGTGTTAAGTGCAGACGTAGGAAGGGTTACCGCATAGCAAACAATGGGGCTGCGTTAGGAGCTGAACGCGGCTTTTTTGCAGGTGTTTGGTTTTTTTTCAGCTCAAACAGCTCCATTGTTTCCTATGGGGGAATCGTGCACGAGCACGTTTTTGAGGCTGGCCGCTTGCGTAAGCAACTCTGGTATCGAGAGTTGAAGCTGCGTTAAAAATGCTCTACGCTCCTTTTTTGGAGCCTAACGCAGCCATTCTGTGGACTCTCAATACCAGAGTTATTTTTATGGTGCGGCCAGAAAAAAGCCGGCGTTAGTTTTTCGGGTCGTTACCGACAAAACTACAAATCTAGCCGTAAGAAATCTCATGAGAGTTAAGTCAAATCTCATGAGGTCACAGTAAGAGTTCATAACCTCAGCACTGCTGATGCTGATTGGCTGCTGTTCATTTATTCATTTTTTTAATTTTTTTACCTGCAGCTGGGAGCAGCTGAGTATAACTTTTTACACAGAACTTACTCTGGTGAGCTGAGGAGATTGTGAGGTAAAATATCTTCCTTTTTTACATGGAGATGCTCAGGTGATATTTTCCTGTCAGCTTTTTACAGTTATACTGCATCAGTTTCAAGTGATTTAGCATATGAGTATTATGTCCCTTTAAGTGAAATCTCATGAGATCACAGTAAAAGAGTTCATGACCTCGGCACTGCTGATGCTGATTGGCTGCTGTTCATTTCTTCATTTTTTGTTTTTTTAAACCTGCAGCTGGGCAGTAACTGAAAGATAACTTGTTACACAGCACTCTGGTGAACCGAGGAAATTGTGAGGTAAAATATCTTTCTTTTTTACATAGAGATGTTCAGGTGATATTTTCCTGTCAGCTTTTTACAGTTATGCTGCATCACTTTCAAGTGATTTAGCATATGAGTATTATGTCCCTTTAAGTTTGTGGGAAATTGGGGAACATTTAAAAAATGAACGAGAGGTCTGACCTCTGTTTAACTGTTTGAGTGCTAATTACTACCGCAAGCTCGCTGCAGCAATAACCAGCCACTTGTAATGGCTGGTTATTAATTATGTGCCCATAAATGTGCAAATTTGCACATTTGCAGCCGCACAATAAATTATTGTTCCACTTGTATTCTAGCCCTGAATGGCAACATAATTATTTCCTCATGAACTGACATTTTTTGTCAATGTTTTTTTATACTCTACAACTTAATCACGGCACATTATAAGGAAATGAGGAGCAGAATATTCTACAGAATGTTTTATTTTATCTTTAACCACTTAACAACCAGCGCCGTACCCTGTATGACACTGGTCGTTATGCCCTTAAGGACCAGCAACCTACCCTTATGTTGCTGCAGCCCTGGGCTTCTCTCTGCTGTGATCTTGCTCAAAATAGTGAGATTGCGCTATTTCTGCATGCCCCACAAGTGGGGCACTGCAGAAATAGATTTGCAGAGTTACACTCTGTGGCCCTCTCTGCATCGGACAGTGGTGGTGCTGATCTTGGTGGGTGGGAGGGTAAGCAGGGAGGTGGGTGGGTGTCCCAATGCTGGAGGGGGCAGGAGGAGGGCGGGAGTGGGTGGGACCGCTTGGCCAGGCTACAGGGAATAATTTTTTTTTTTTTTTTAAACTCCGCCATTGAAGGGAAAGGAGGGAGGAGGGAGTAGGGGTAATGAGGGGGATCCCATGTGGGATCCATTAATGGAAAGGGATCAGGGGGAGGGGTAAGGTATTGAAGGGGCAACTACACTACAGAAAAAAAAGCCAAATTTGCAGCAAACTGGGTACTGGCAGACAGCTGCCAGTACCTAAGATGGCGGCAAAAAGGCAGAGTGAGGAGAATTAGAGAGCTTTTTTTTGAGGGGGGGGGTCAGGGAGGTTGGGGGGGTTTAGGGTGGAACTTACACTACAGCAAATATATTTTAGAAAAAATAATGTAAAAAAAATAAATAAAAAGCTTTTATTTTCATACTGGCAGACTTTCTGCCAGTACTTAAGATTGTAGTAACAATTATGAGGTGGGGGAGGAAAGAGAGCTGTTTGAGGGGGGTCAGGGAGGGAATCAGGGGGTGGGATGTGTCAGGTGGGAGGCTGATCTTTACACTAAAGCTAAAATTAACCCTACAAGCTACCTAATTAACACCTTCACTGCTGGGCATAATACAAGTGTGGTGCACAGCGGCATTTAGCGGCCTTCTAATTACCAAAAAGCAATGCCAAAGCCATAAATGTCTGCTATTTCTGAACAAAGGGGATCCCAGATAAGCATTTACAACCATTGGTGCCATGATTGCACAAGCTGTCTGTAAAAAATTTCAGTAAGAAACCTAAAATTGTGAAAAACTTTTTTTTTTTTATTTGATCGCATTTGGCGGTGAAATTGTGGCATGAAATATACCAAAATGGGCCTAGTTCAATACTTTGGGTTGTATTCTTAAAAAAAATATATAGTTTTGATATGTAAATTTAAAAAAAAGGCTCTATTTCTCTTTAAATGTAGTGATGGCAAAAATGCTAAAAATGCTCTGGTCTTTTGGGGAAGTTTTTGTCTGAAATGCCAGGTCCTTAAGTGGTTAACCTAACTGTCACATATAAAATATAAACCAGTCTGGTGCTTGACAACAACTACATTCTCAACTCACTTTTTGAATTATGTTGAGTAATAGTAAATATGAAGAAATAATTACTCCTAGCACCATATCCCCCAGTAATGTATTCATTATTGTATCAGAAGGGTGAAGGTGGAATCAGGAGTCGCTGGGTAGAGTAACAACAGGGGTAACGGTGGGAAAAAGCTGTACCACTGAGTGTCCAAAGTGCATCCAGTTTGCTCTACTGTAGAATGCAATGATTTATTTTTACTACCTATTATTTTTTATGTTACAATCCTAGATTATCTACTTACCGTCTATATAACAAAATATAGGAATAAATAAATAAATTATGTAAAAATAAAAGTACAAGGGCTGGCTTAAGTTTTGTTGGTAGAATCGATAACTAAAACTTAGTTCAAATGGACAGATCCTGAAACTCTGGCCTATTTGTTGTCCTTCAGGACCAGATGTTAATGCCCATTTAGGACTAGATTACGAGTAGAGCGGTAGTTTGCTTGCACGTTAACTCAGCTAGAAATAAGCTTTTTGCGCGTGTTGGGTAGTGCATGTATTACAAGTTTTAAAGTAAATTGTTTTCGCACAAGCACTAACCGGATGTGCGCAATTAGCTGAACTTTAAATATCACGAAAAGTGGGGGAAAAACCTAACACCCAACAAGTCGCTCAAACTCAATCGTGTTTTCTCAAGTGTGCTAACCGGACATAAAATATGAATATTTTACATTACAATGTTCTTCACATAGCAGAATGTTCTATTTATTCTTAAATACACACACAGATATACAGTACATATATATATATATATATATATATATATATATATATATATATATATATATATATATATATATATATATATATATATACAGGTAGCCCTCAGTTTACGCCGGGGTTAGGTTCCAGAAGGAATGGTTGTAAATCGAAACCGTTGTAAATTGAAACCCAGTTTATAATGTAAGTAAATGGGAAGTGAGGGAGTTAGGTTCCAGGCCCCTCTCAAAATTGTCATAAGTAACCCCTAATACATTATATTTAAAGCTTTGAAATGAAGACCTGAAATGCTAGACAGCATTATAAACCTAATAAAATAATCACACAACACAGAATACATAATTAAACTAAGTTAAATGAACAAAAACATTTGCTAAACAGCATTATAAACCTAATAAAACAATCACACAACACAGACTTCACTTGCATTTTTCTGCAAACAGTTCTTTCTATGCATTCCAATCTGGACTGTTTTATAGACAGGAAGATCTTGTTCCTTTTGAAATCTGCTCGATAACTCAGGTCTGGATAAACTGATTAATTTCAGCTTGCTTGGCTTAGCTGCAACACAAGCGGACAGCTCCACCTACTGGCTATTTTAATAAATGCACTGCTTCTCAATGCTTTTCAATAGCAGTCACATGACTGGAAAAAGGTTGTTATTCTGAAACGGTGTAAATTGAACCGTTGTAAAATGAGGGCCACCTGTATATATATATATATATATATATATATATATAATTTGTCTGAGGACGGGATAACCCCGAAACGTCACAACTGAGAATAAGCAAAGTGTAATTTCTTCAGTGTTGTCACATGAAAAGATATAATAGATAGAAAAGATAGAACTGCTGGTGCAATGATAAATGCCGAGAGTGTATGCTGTCAGCATTTATCGATGTGCAGCGGACATGATCCGCTATATCTGATCATGTCCGCTCGCACCATCATAAATAGACCCCTAGGAGTGGACAAATCAACAGTTTGGTACATTCAGAGAAAAAAGAATGCACTAGTGAGCTCTGCAACACCAAAAGGCCTGGACGTCTACAGAAGACAACAGTCGTGGATGATCATAGGATCCTTTCCATGGTAAAGAAAAACCCATTCACAACATCCAGTCAAGTGAAGAACACTCTCCAGGAGTTAGGCATATCATTATCCAAGTCTACCATGAAGAAAAAAATGTCACAAGAGCAAATAAAATGTGCAAACCATTTATAAGCCTCAAGAAGAGAAAGGCCAGATTAGGCTTTTTAAAAAAATATCTAAAAAAATCCAGCCCAATTCTGGAACAGCATTCTTTGGACAGATGAAACTAAGATCCACCTGTACCAGAATGATGGGAAGAAAAATGTATGGAGAAGACTTGGAACGGCTCTTGATACAAAGCATACCACATCATTTGTAAAACATGGTGGAGGTGGTGTAATGGGCATGCATGGCTTCCAATGGCACTGAGTCACTAGTGTTTATTGATGATATGACAGAAAACAGAAGCAAGCCGGATGAATTCTGAAGTGTATAGGGATAAATTATCTGCTCAGATTCAGCCAAATTCAGCAAAGTTGATTAGACGGCACTTCACTTAACAGATGGATAATGACCCAAAACATACTGCAAAAGCAATCCAGGTGTTTTTAAGGCTAAGAAGTGGAATATTCTGGGGGGCGGAGCCGGCTGCTGCCATGAGAGCAGCGTAAATCCGGAGCTCCGTGTCGGCAACCCTAAAAATACCCTAAATCCCAACATATTCTGATTCAACCTGCATCAATTATGATTATATTTACTACCGACAAGCCAAGGACACTAATCGCAGCTATATAACTTGCGCTATTATGCGGTAGCGGGAGAAAGAAGCTGTCAAAGATTGCCCTGAATGGTACCTGGCCGTAGGAGGTGAATTCTCATCACTTATTATCCGAAACATACCAGCTACCCCACCGAGACCATAACGGAGCCAGACACCTCCAGCTCATACTAAGTAGCCTCATTGGCAAAAGGTCTCTCCACACATCACGGCGGTAACAAGCAGCAAGCAATAACCGGCCTGTTCCGGAGACACCACACCCGCCATTACGGACATCGCACCCAAACTAAATGCCGGTACTGCTAGCAAAAATAAAAAAAAAAACCCTGTTGCCGCGGTACAAACAAAGGATAGCTCCAGCGGCATACCTGGGCAGAATCACGGAGGAGAGGTGTTGCTCTGAGCTGAAGCCTTGAGATATAGACCGCACCCGAAGCGGAGCGTCTTCCCGGAAGTGCGCTGGCCGCCATTGTGACATAAACAACCTGTCGCGCCATAATAGTCAGAGCCCAACTGCACATAGAGAGCTAATCGGGCATCCCCGAGCATCATAACCTAAGACGGCTACTACAGTTATATACACACAGGTGGCGAAACCCCATTAAAAGGCAAAAGACAGGGTAAATAACTAGCTCACAGCCCTTCTACATAAAAGAGTATTATGGCCAAATAAAAGACATTAAATGTTATCGCTGAAAGCAATACATTCCCACAATCTGTATGTAGTGGAGGTTGCAAGGGAGGAAGTGTTTAGGCACAGATGTTAGCATAACGCTCTCCACCACATCTCACTTCTAAAAACACCAGCGCACCATATCAGGGAATCACCAATAAGCCCGGCACTGCTGCAGGAACCTCTTTCTCATACACCAATTTAGGCACCATACCCTAGAACGGCTATTAGAAAACAAGAAGCGATACCCTAATAAAAGGCAGAGTAAACAACTAGCTTCTAACCCTACAGTATAGAAGGGAGCCGAGGTTAAACAAATAAAAAACTTTGAGCGCCATCTTTGAAAGCACTACAATTCCACAGTCTGAGCATTGTGAAAGCTGCAGGGAGAGAGGTGCCAGAGTATTGAAACAAACATAGTGCTTTCCACCACATCCTACCTAAAAAGCACTGCGCACTAGAACAGGGACCCACTAATAAACCCTGCATCACTGTAGGAATCTCCCCTGGGCACCAAATACCAATGATAGTGCACTACGGATATCATCCAGTGTGAACTCACAGTACCAACTCTGCAGCGAACTAACACAACCTGTAAAGAAGATAATAGGAAGGTGCTTGTTGACATCTAAATTGGCACAGCTCTCTTTGGCAGACCCCCACAACAAAAATCCACGTATTGCCGTTGTAGCAGTCTAATTGATCAACTGCTTACACAGGAAACATTACAGAACATCAGTAATAAAACTTTAGGGATACATCCAAAAAAGACTTTTCCCAATATATTTCTTCTTTAAACCGAAAGAAATGGCGTCCAGAAGGCTAAAACAAGATAAACCCCTAAAACCGCCTGCTGTTAAAACGGCTAATATATCTTCCTATATGCAAACAACAGACACAACGGAAGCGAGAGACAAGAGACTCTCTGTGGACCACCAAGTCTCAAATCTACCTACTTCACAAGAGGAGGACACTAATTTTACTGCAACTTTTCTTCAAGGTCTCCCATCCAAGCAGGACATCGCGGACATCGTGCGCACATGCATTAGAGAAGAATTGGCAAGCATGAAGCAAGACATTCATACAATAGGACTCCAAGTGGATTCCTTGGAGACTAATCAAGACGAAATAAAAGAAGATGTCCAGTCCCTTACAGACCAAGTTGCCTCTCATCAAGAAACCATCTCCTCACTCCAGGAATAATTAGAAGACTTGGAAAACAGGAGTCGCCGTAAAAATATATGGATCAGAGGAGTACCAGAGAGTGTTTTACCCCGAGACTACCCAGATTATCTCCAATCATTATTCCAACAAATAAAAGAACCAGCATGCACCTCTGACATCCAATGGGTGCGAGCCCACAGATCTCTTAGGCCAAAGCCTCCAGACACGGCACCTCCAAGAGACATCATAATTCGCTTTAAGAATTTCCTTGAAAAGGAAATGCTCCTAAACCAATCAAGGAAGCTGCAACCAATTAGATTCCGTGGCAATGTTCTCCAATTTTACCAGGATTTGGCCTCGCAAACATTGCAGTGAAGAAAAGAGTTCAACCCATTAACAACACTTCTCCACAATAAAAAAATCCTGTACAGATGGGGCTTTCCCACCCAGGTCTGGGTGCTCAGAAACAACACCCGACTAACATGCAAGTCGCCTGAAGACACTGACTCTTTTTGCAGATTGTTGGGGATAGATCCCCCACCAGATTCCACCATCCAGAGCCAACCCAGACCTCCAACGTTAAACAATACCAGAGACTCACTCACACCTGAAAAGTCAACTGCTGGTAGACAAGGCAGATATCCTACTAAGCCCCAATCTCCCCGCACCAATCCGATATCACCTCTTGCCTCACAGCAAAGCCAAGACATGTACAAGGACTCAACCTACTGAACCGGCAAGAGAGACCTCATTCCCTACTGAGACTCTGTTAAGTATATAAAAAAAGGGGGGGGGAAGAGAAAGAAAAAAAAAAAAGGGAAGGAAAATGAAGTCATTGTGTTTTATTTGTAATGCAAGGTTTTGTGATGTTAGTTAAATCTGCTAATACCAAAAGGTATAACAGCGTACTCTATTAACAACTATACATGTATGCATGTGGAGACGATATTTTCCTCCCATAATAAGCGAATTGTCTGGCTTATATTTGAATTACAATTAACTTCACTATCTTTAACCTATGGGATTGCTAATTATATATATACTCTAAGGGTTAACCAACTGTATTCCCCTCCACGAGTGCTCTCAGACATGTCCTACATTAGGCAGAGAGCCATTTGTAAGTTCTACTTGTTTTACGTGTTTAGTTTGTTTAATTTGTTCAATATGTTTTTCTTTCAGAAAAAGAGGTTATATTGTTACACGCTGTTTGTTTATCTTGTTACAATTTCAAAACCTGTCACACTGAAGACAATCATCCACATTACTCTCGAGCCTTATACCAACACATGCCATAGCTTTCAATCACATCTCGAATACCTACAGCCCTATAATGCCGTCATTGACCCGTGACTCACCTCCACAACTGACCCTCCTGACTCAAAACGTAAAGGGATTTAATTCACCACAAAAAAGATCCAAAGCTCTGTCAGATCTAACAAAACGCCACATAGATATACTCTTCCTCCAAGAAACAAACTTTAAATCACGCAACATTCCCAAATATTTCGGAAAACACTACATCACTCATTTCCATAGCACCGGCCCGAATAAAAAGAATGGAGTGAGCATCTTAATACACAAGTCCACCCCATTTACCATTATCAAAAGAGTAGCAGACAGAGAAGGCCGATTTCTAGGTTTGATGGGCCTGCTGTATGGCAGACCCATAACACTCATAAATATATATGCTTCTAACACTCACCAACTCCCCTTTTTCCGCACTATGTTCACGAGGATATTGGACCTAGCTAAAGGTCCAATCTTTCTATCCGGTGACTTCAATGTGCCATTACAGCCCACCGTTTACAGCACTAATGCAAACATACAAATCCCTAAAAAACTTTCCAGAGCTATCTGGCAAGGAATGAGAGATATAAATCTTTACGATGCCTGGAGATTCATGCACCGAGAGAGAAGAGATTACACTTTTTTTTCCCACCCTAACAAATCCTACAGTAGATTAGACTACATCATCACAAATCAGAGCGGCCTCACCCACATAAACAGGTGCGACATAATACCTACTTTCTGGTCAGATCACTCATCTGTCCAACTCAAATTCACTTGGCCCAACACCCCCCTTAACCTATACCAATGGAAAATGGATGATAGTCTTCTAGACCATCCAGACCAAATCCCCAAATTAACCAGATCTATTGAAGAGTATTTTGCCATAAATTCAAACTCGATTAACAATAACTTCACTATTTGGGAAGCGCATAAGTGTGTACTCCGTGGGGAGCTAATCAAAATGAAAGCCCACTACACTCAGACCAATCGTAAAAAATACCAAGACCTAACAACAAAATATGCTCAGCTTGAGTACATACATAAGCAATCCCCAACAGATACTAGCATTTTAACTGAAATCCAAACAACCCGAGAGGAACTAGATAACTTCCTAGACATAGAATACCACTCCCAATGTAAAAGAACCAACAGCATGTTTTACTTCGAAAATAATAGGGCTGGTAAACTTTTAGCTAGAGCGTTAAAGAAAAAACGATTCAAATCACATATTTATGAGTTACAAAACCCCACGGGGAAACCACTTCAAACCACCCCAGACATCTTGAAGTCCTTTCACGAATACTATACCTCACTATATAATCTCCAAACAGAAGCCCCCACAACAGATCACACAGCAAAACTTATAGCGTATATAACAAAATATCCAATGCCAGTGCTGACAGACGATCAAAAAGGAAAACTTAATAAATCAATATCCCCCCAAGAAGTTCAAACAGCCATTAAGACCCTAAAAATTGGGAAAAGCCCAGGGCCTGACGGCTTTACAGCCAAGTACTATAAGACGTTTTCGGCCGCACTAACGCCTCACCTCACTGCGATGTTCAATGAAGTAGCAGGTGACAATCCCTTCCCATCCTCAATGCTAGAAGCCCAAGTAGTTGTGCTCCCGAAGCCAGGTAAACCCCCAGACACACCTGCAAACTTCCGCCCTATTTCCCTTTTAAACTTCGATGTAAAACTTTTTGCAAAAATCATAGCCACCAGAATTAATCTAATCTTACCCTCTATCATACACATCAACCAAGCAGGCTTCACTCCCTCTAGAGAAGCTAGGGATAACACCACTAAAATAATAGACCTTATGGAATACGCAATAATCCAAAAAATCCCATCAGTATTCTTGTCAATGGATGCAGAAAAGGCCTTTGACAGGCTAAATTGGTCTTTCCTGAAACAAACTATGCACGCATTTGGTTTCCCCCCAGAGATCATAGGAAAAATATTTACCCTTTATAATAATCCACAAGCCAAAATCAAATTAAATGACTCTATTTCTTCCCCTTTCAATATAAATAATGGAACAAGACAGGGCTGCCCACTCTCACCCCTTCTATTCATAATGGCAATGGAGGTGCTTGCCTCTCAGGTAAGAAACAACACCAGTATCCAAGGGTTCCAGATCGGTTCCGCTATATATAAGATAACTCTATATGCAGATGACATTTTCTTAACATTAACAGACCCCGAGAAGTCATTACCCCCCCTGATGCAAACTCTACAACTTTATGGTACGTATTCCAACTTTAAAATTAACATCACAAAATCTGAACTACTGGCCACACACTTACACTCCGATATAATAGACAGAATCCAACAACGCCACCATTTCTGCATACAGCCCAAGGCCATAAAATACCTAGGAGTATACATCTCACCATCTGCGGATACCATAATCTCCTCAAATTATAAAAATCTCACCGCGACAATCCACAACACCCTTAATGCATGGAACCTTAAACCTCTCTCCTGGTTAGGGAAAATTAACGCGATCAAAATGATCATCCTACCTAAAATTCTATATATTCTACAAACCCTCCCGCTCCCAGAATATCTAATATTCTCCTTACAGAAGCAAATCAATTGTTTCATATGGTCCCGCAAACGACCTCGCATTGCCATCTCCACTTTATATCGCCCAAAGGAGTTGGGTGGGGTGGGAGCCCCCAATATATCACGTTACAGACAGGCAGTATTCCTCACACGAATTGTCGACTGGTGTAAACATAACATGAACAAAGAGTGGATCCAACTAGAGCAAACACTCTCTGATAAGCACTATCTATGCGGGAATTGCTGGATCCCCAGTGCCCACCGTAAATTATTAAATACAACTCCAAGCCTGGTGAATGAAACGTTTAGACAATGGGATAAAATACTCAAGAAACACCCGAAGATCTCCACAACGTATTCCCCCTTAACACCAGTTAACAAAAATACACCACTCTCCTTCTTAATAAAAACACCTAATGCAACCCACTCTTCCTCCTTTTTGCAAAGCTCAATCCCACATCACCTTTTATATAAAGATAAAAGCATCCAACCACAACAGGTAGTCTGTGACATTCTTGGGATACACTTTCAAAATTGGTACACCTATACACAGCTGAAACATTACCTATCCACACACCCTTTTAAACCCCAACTGAATAGATGCCTATCCCAATTCCAAACAGTATGTTCCCAACCCCACCCACAGAGAGGAACCCCACCCACAGAGAGGAATCTTATCTTTAGCATATAAAATGTTATCGCAGGTGTCCCATGCAACACCCCCTACTTATATAGCTAAATGGGAAGCAGATTTAGAAAACACCCTAGACCTACAAGACTGGACCATCATTTTCCAACAAATGACAAAAGCCTCATCATCCATTTCGATGCTGGAAATGAATATAAAATTATTGAGCAGATGGTACTACACACCTGTTCGACTACACCATTTATTTCCCAACACAACTACCATGTGCTGGAGGGAATGCGGTCAACCGGCAACCTTTGCACACATCTGGTGGAACTGCCCAGTAGCAATATCCTATTGGCACGCCCTCAAACCAGAAATAGAAAAGTTATTGGGAGCATCACTCCCGTTCACACCTTGGGTTTTTCTATTTAACAAATTTCCTAAAATCGCATGCAAATTAAAACGAACACTCCTCACCACCGCGATTAATACAGCAAAGATATTAATACCACTTAACTGGAAAAAAACAGCCTTACCATCCCCTGCAGTGTGGAAAACGAAAGTCACACACTATCTCCAACTAGAAAAGTACCACTATACTCACACCAAGCGAATAGATGAATTTCATAACATAATATTTCTATGGGAGGAATACATAAACAATTAGCAATAATTCATTCCCTCACAGCCTCTCAAGTACCGATCAAACAAAAAATATTCTCTGCTATGATTTCCTTAAATTTAGATTTCTAGAGCAGCTACTAAATGTAGTCAATCCATAAAAGTCAGGAGACAGTCACTCTTACTAATTCATCACTTACAGACAATTCATATATATAGATGGCAATTGTTTTGGTATTTATTATCCAAACCAATAGCAATAGCTAACCTTCAGTCTTTCTGATATAAGAATAATGACATACTTGTAACAATATTCTACCTATTGTAATAAACAATTCAGAGTATCGTCCTCCTATGTAGGTGCGCTCAGTATGCAAACGATGATGGTGGTCGACAGTTTCCGAAGTGTAGAAACCAGGCAGCTCTTCCGAAAATAGACGAGGTAAGTGGAATCTGTAGCGAAGGAAAGAAGGCGCCAAATAGAATAATATCGCTACAAACAAATTTGTTGGCAAAGTAATATAAATTATTACTCACAAGCCGGGCGGCACTGGATTGTGCCTTCACAAGCAGACCGGGACTTCAGCGTCGCCCGGAAGACCAACCAAGGCAATACCCAATCGACGGTCAGGAACACGCTACCCACAGCCAATCAGGATCCAAAGTGGTAGCACACCTTCCTTTCGAAATCTACGGGTCTCAGCGCTCTCAGCTGGGGATAGATTGTACACCACAAATGCTATATAGCCTGATGAAACGGCTCTGTGTAGCCGAGAAACGTGTTGCTTTTTAAAAACATTTTAATAAATTTGTTTTTATATACCCTGCTGGAGGTTGTTCTCCCCTTTATCCACTTATTTACTCCATTCACCACTGCCGAGGAATCGGAGGTATTTCCCTGCATTTGTGGTGTACAATCTATCCCCAGCTGAGAGCGCTGAGACCCGTAGATTTCGAAAGGAAGGTGTGCTACCACTTTGGATCCTGATTGGCTGTGGGTAGCGTGTTCCTGACCGTCGATTGGGTATTGCCTTGGTTGGTCTTCCGGGCAACGCTGAAGTCCCGGTCTGCTTGTGAAGGCACAATCCAGTGCCGCCCGGCTTGTGAGTAATAATTTATATTACTTTGCCAACAAATTTGTTTGTAGCGATATTATTCTATTTGGCGCCTTCTTTCCTTCGCTACAGATTCCACTTACCTATTGTAATAACTATTGTTGATTTGAAATGTTTCTTTTTATGTTAACCTATGTATACCTTGGAAAAATCTCAATAAAAGTATTAAAATTAAAAAAAAAAGAAGTGGAATATTCTGCAATGGCTGAGGCAATCACCTGATCTCAAACCCATCGAGGATGCATTTCACTTGCTGAAGACAAAGCTTAAGGCAGAAAGACTCACGAACAAACAAGAACTGAAGACTGCTGCAGTAAAGGCCTGACAAAGCATCACAAAGGAGAAAACTAGCATTTGGTGATGTCCATGTGTTTCAGACTTCAAGCAGTCATTGCCTGCAAAGGATTCTCGACAAAGTATTAAAGGAACCTGTGTATGAAAATGGTTATAATTCCTAAATGTTTCATGCTATAATTTTGTTTAACCTATTGAATTAAAGAACAAAGTCTGCACTTCAGTTGCATCTCAGTTGTTTCATTTCAAATGCATTGTGGTGTTGTACAGAGGCAGAATTATGAAAATTGTGTCATTGTCCAATTATTTATGGACCTAACTGTATATCTATACCTTTAAAATGAATATCCGAATGAATGCACCAATGACATTTAAAGAAAAAAGATAGAGACAAAATACATTTTAAGACTTTATACTTACCTTAACGTACACTGGATAGCACACTAACCCAATCTTCTTTTTGCACGGTGCCTGGCCATGCTAACAGGAGGCTTAGCACGATTGGCATCAAGGACCTGCACTAAGTTTAGTGCCTGTCTGGGATTCAAACTGCTAAAACTCCCGTTAGCACAGCCAGGGCTCTGGCAAGAAGAGGATCGTGTTAGTAAGTATGTAACTTCGAAACATTTACTTTTGTTTTACAAAAACAAATGTAAATGTTACATTAAAATTAGATAATTAGATTTTTGTTTTAATTAGTGCAGGAAACGAATACTCGGGGAAACAAATTTCCTCGAACATTCATTATGAAAATTTTGTCCAAAATTATTTTTTTTCCCCTGCACATCCCTAATATATATATGAATATATATATATATAAAACAAAACAAGCAAAACTGCTTAAAAAGAGAAAAAACCTTTATTCCATATCCTTAAAAAGTTGGCACACATGTAAAATCATAAAACTGCAGATGTGTCAGGCCAGTTTGACGCGTTTCGGCTGCTGACAGCCTTAATCATAGACTTATTTACCTAATATCACCTGTGGAGCTTAAAGGGCCATAATACCCAAATGTTTAAACACTTGAAAGTGATGCAGCATAGCTGTAAAAAGCTGATTAGAAAATATCACCTGAACATCTCTATGTAAAAAAGAAAGATATTTTACCTCAAAAGTTCCTCAGTAGCCACCTCCCATTGTAAAGGATTTCTAAGCAGCATATTAGTGTGTTTGTCCTGGGACAGCCGAAGGGACTAGCATCGTGCACTCTCATATTATTTCACCAATCAGGTAAAGGAAGCTTACTATGAAATCTCATGAGAGTTATGTCAAATCTCATGAGATCACAGTAAGAGTTCATGACCTCAGCAATGCTGATGCTGATTGGCTGCTGTTCATTTCTTCATTTTTTTTTATTTTTACCTGCAGCTGGGAGCAGGTGAAGTATAACTTTTTACACAGAACTTACTCTGCTGAGCTGAGGAGATTGTGAAGTAAAATATCTTCCTTTTTTACATAGAGATGCTCAGGTGATATTTTCCTGTCAGCTTTTTACAGCTATACTGCATCAATTTCAAGTGATTTAGCATATGAGTATTATGTCCCTTTAAATACTCTCCCTCACAATCTCATTGGTTGTGCCAATGTCTACAAACACCACACCACTTGTACTTAAAGAGACAGATAACCTTTACAAATAATTATTGTTACTTATTTTGATACTATTGTGCTCAAGGCCTATATGCTCATTAAACCTTTTGATATTCACGCCCATATGTAAATAGATAATGTTTCTCAAATATTCAATTAATGTATATACAGTATATATATATATATATATATATATATATATATATATATATATATATATATATATATATATATATACATAAATATACAGAAAAGTGTATAATACACATTAAACTCATATAGGTAAACAATTTATCATGACCATTAACACTTGTTATGCTTTCCTTTATACAATTAGTAGTTAAAGCAATAGGCAAAATAAGCAATATGAAACTTTCACCCAACATCTTAACAGATACCTATATGTGTACCACAAAACTTGACCAGCAATACAACTACCTGATAAATGTAACATTGTGTATATATTGTAGCACCCTGTTACCAGCATTATCAGCCTATATGTATACAAATACTGTAATCATGATATATCCAAATACCCACAGTGGGCTATTAAGTGACTACAATCTGCTAAGCCAATGGACCATTTTATCAGAGATCTTTTTAACAGAGATCTTTTGAAAGCCCTACTGCCAAAAGTTGATGATGTCTCCATCTATATTCAAACCATGGGGTCTACATGTTTTCAACGTGAAGATCCAATAGGCTTCTTTTCTAAATAGATCCCGCATTCTATTACCACCCCTCGTTTTTCTTTTCACTAGGTATATAATTATCCAACTAAATGTCCTAGTGTCTCCCTGATGTTCATATATGAAGTGTTTGGATACTCTAGTAGTAGTTCTACCTTTATCTATATCATGAAGGTGTTCCTTTATCCTGACCCTGGTCTCTCAGGAAGTGCACCCTATATATTGTTTCTTGCAGACTGTCAATGTTATCATATATATTGTATACTCTGACCTGCAATTAGTTCAGAAACTACAATTATATACTTTCTGAGTGTTCACAGATTGAAACACCTTACTAGTCTGTGTTAAATCACACGCTGTACAACTACGGGTGCAACATTTATAGTGTCCCTTACATGTAAGCCAACTGCTCTCACTATTCAGTTTTCTAAAAGCACTCGGGGAAATCATATTACCTATTGTAACAATTCTTCTTGAGACAAAGAGACAACCTTTTTCTACCACACTTTTTAGGTGGTCATCAGCTCTCAAAATGGGAAGGTTGTTCCTAATAATCTTACAAATGTTGTTATATGCTGTCACAGAGGTAATCTCACTCCCTTTCTTGTTATTGGTCTTCTTATTCTTATTCTTAGGTGGTACTTTGGGCTGAAGACGATCTACTCTAGGTATACTGTTCACATCTTTATAGGCTCTCATAATGCACTCCTCAGGATAGCCATGTGGCCTCAATTTACTTAGTAATGCTTTGCTCTCAATATGAAAAGTGGCCTCTTCTGAACAGTAACGTTTGACTCTGATCAGTTGACCCTTTGCCACCCCATAATGCATATGTTGCGGGTGGCAACTTTTCGCATGTAGCAAAGAATTAGCCGATATTGGTTTTGAATAAAGAGACATTGTGATGCATTTGTTAATTGGATCACCTTCTAGTGTGACATCCAAAAAGTCAACTTTGGATCGGTCAAATGCCGAAGTAAATTCCAATCCCACCCTATTCTCATTTAAATAGGTAATGAACTGTTCGCTCTCTGACCTTGTCCCTGACCAGACAAACAAAAGGTTGTCAATAAATTGCTTATAACCCACCAATGACCCCCCTATATGGATTCTCATCTGCATAGATGTAGGACAGCTCCCGCCAACCCATAAATAGTTTGGCGTACGTAGGGGCACATTTTGCCCCCATTGCTGTCCCACGCCTCTGCAGATAGAATATATTTTCAAATTCAAAATAGTTGTGTGTCAGCAGAAAGGGAACAGTTCTTAAAATAAAATCTTACAAGACTGGATCATAGTCACTAAGGAGATCCATCATACTTTTAAGTGAATCAAGGCCCTTTTCATGTGGTATGGCAGAATAAAGGCCCACCACATCCGCAGTGAGCAAGCCATACTCTCCTGTCCAAGTAATCTGATCCATTAGGTTCAGAAGATGTTTAGTATCCCTGAGGAATGAGGGGAGTTTCCACACTAGGGGTTGGAGTAAGGATTTTATCCAGTTGGACAAATTTTCAAAGAGGGAGCCTAACCCAGATAAGATAGGTCTACCCTTTACATTGGTGATGGACTTGTGGACCTTCGGTAGATGATGAAATATATGAACTATATCTATATATAAATACTCAAAGGTCAACAAGTCCATCACCTCTAAACCATTGTCCAACAGATCTTTAAGCAAAGTCTGAAAATGTATTGTAGGGTTTACACGTAATCATTTAATTGTCTTAGGGCTTCCTGCACATATGTTGTCTTATCCATAAACACTATTGTACCCCCTTTATCCGAGTTCTTTATGACTATGCCTTCTCTTTCTCTTAGTTTTTTTAGACCTTGTCTCTCTCGTTGTGAAAGCTTGTGTTTGTGGATTTTAGTTTCTATTTTAAGCTTAATGAAATCCTCCTCCACCCTTCTGTGGAAGGATTGCAAAACATTTCCCCTCGACTGTATGGGATAAAAGGAAGACTAACTTTTTTTCCTCTGGGCTAGTAGCTTTTAACCATAAGCCATAGTGATATTTTCCACCCCTGTATGTATGTATTTATTTATACTATATATATATATATATATATATATATATATATATATATATATATATATATATATATATATATATATATATATATATATAATATAATATAATTAAAAATACTTGAAATAGGGGGCGTGTCCGAGCAGTGTTCTGGATAGGACTCATTTTCTGCAGGCTCCAGAAGAATCTTTGATAATCCGCCGATTATTAACCTTTTACAGCAAGATTAAGACAATAATATACATCAGCTTCACAGGGTTGGCGATTGTGGCCCAATATTTCTTTATCTGGCTGTTCTTATGACACTGGGGGCTCAGATCGTAGCATAAAGGCCTAAGGCGGCGGCCTACTACATATAGGCAAACACCCCCCCCCCCCGGGAAGAGCCGGGTTATCAGTGCCGTTAGAGTACTCTAACTTACTGAACCTCTTCAATGTATATAACCAACTGGACAGTTAACTAACACGCTGACTAGCATCACTTTACTGTTACATGATTTCTGGAGGAGAGGAGAAACAAATTTAAAGCATGTCGGATATAACAGAAAGGGTTTCTCTGATGTACCTGGAGGGCCTTCCTATGAAACTGGCATCCCTTATGCACGGGCTCATAGAGAGGGCCCCATATGACTACTTGCTAAATCACCTAACAGTGGAGGAAACTGATGCAAAACGTCGGGAGGGACAGCTAGTGGCGGTGCATTCCCTCGGCCCCGACGCAACTGACAGCTTCAGAAATTCTAGCTTTCCTCACGCAATCGAAAGCATCAAAATGGAGACCGCAATGAAGAATTGATGCAAGCATTAGATCAAGGGCCTGCTAATGTGGAGTGCTCCATAACAAACAGACCTTGTCGGGGATCTCTGCCTGACGCTCTCCAGGAGGGTGTTGATGTTAGATCACCATATCGGCTACCCGACCACTCTGATCCTTTGAAAATGTACCTTGCAAAACCGGAACAACACCAACGGGCAATGCAGACCGCTGTGGGGAAAGAAACTCTCATTCCTCTGCCGCAAGCCCCTAGAGATGCAGTTCCGTTGTTCCCGGTGGGTCCTTTTCCCACATCGCTCAGTGGGGACACAAAATCACTCAAGGCATCACTGGCAACTGACGAACTTACAACTTTTTCACCCGGGAGGCTTCTTTGTGATAGCATACCTTTACGGCTCTATCCTCATTGCCTTGAGGTTATTGACATAGGATGGAGAGACTCCCGGACTAGAACTGCTGATATAGCACGCTATAAGAATCTTGCAGCTTGTCGTCAACCATCCCTACCAATGGTTTGCAACGGAGATTATCTCTGCATCCATAGAGGAGTACTCGCTCATAAAACTGGAGAGGGGTAGATAAAATAAAGACATACTGTAGCGTGCGTGATGTAATCTGTTGTTGAGTTCTGTAGCTTATTATTTAATGTTTGCTTGTGATTTCTAAATATGGGTTATATAACTTGATGTCCCTTCAATTTCTCAAGCAGCGATCTAGCTCATACTGAGGTAACTCGACTTACTTAAATGTAAATACTACTTATGACCTTACACTGCCGAACAGCTTTTGTTCCCTCCATGTCACACTAATTTTATAGATAGGGAATGTACGATACAATATTACCACCTGCATTTTAGTTTATTACTTGTGTTCATGATGGGAAGTTATTATCATGGCTTGTCTCATGTCCTGTGGTTGGTGGCCGCGGCTGCAGGCAAGATGGCATAAATGATCACTGTACATGAAGCAATCATTTCCATCAAAGGTTGTACAGGTTGTGGGATGTAAATCACTGATCTCATAAATTTTCCAGGTGTACTGTCATTTCAATGATATAACTTCTAATGAGCTGCGGTAACATAATATGTTTACTCATCACCCTTGAACTATGCCCCACACACTCTAGAGGAGGGACATTAAGATTGATGCTCTAACTAGTATATTTTTCTATGCTGCCTTATATCCAGACCCCCGTCTCCTGCCTAGGAGTTGTATTCATCTGGCATTTATTGATGAGCACAAGGCAGACCTCACTTTAGTATTTTAGAAAATCCTGTCTCTCCAGAATATCCTCATATAGCAGCATTAAATAGAACTCCTTTCTCTAACACTGTAGTATAATAGGAAATCCATCCATAAATTTATTTAATCCCTAAGTATTACATTACCTGACGGAGAGGCTTGATAGGTTAGCTGATAATCAGTTATCTCAATCTGAACACTAACTGTCCAGCCAATATCTTGTTGAGAGCCTTTGTTTTCCCTTTTTTTTCTGGTTTGTTTGTTTTTCTAGTTTGTGTCCTGTTTATTTTGCATGGAACAGATATATCATATATCACCTATAGCCAGATATGCTGATACCTTTAATTGTGACAATCATTGATGTATATTGTGTACATTTATTGCATGGTGTATATGCATATCTTATGTTGAAATCACAAAAAGGAGGATAGATATCTGTCAATATGCCCATACAAACATGTTTCTTATGACTGTATTGTATTATCTCTGCATTTTACATCAGAACATGTATTATGTATACCTGAATTCTTTGTTATGCGCAAATTCCTCAATAAAAATGTAAATATAAAAAAAAATAAAAAAAATACTTGAAACATATTCCCCTATGTGAAGAACATTGGAATGTGAAATATTTACATTAAATACATAAACACTTTATTAAATATGAATATTGTATAATATAATAATTAGTTTTTACATGTTTTCAGCTACTTGACTACAAAATGCTGTAATACATTTATATATGTCTATATATGTATACCTATGTATTTGTGTTTATATGTGTATATATATGTCTATAAATACATAAGGACACATAAATACACACACACACAAATATATATATATATATATATATATATATATATATATATATATATATATATATATATATATATATATACACATACATCAGTGACGTGCAGTGACGTCAGAGGATGGTGAGGCAGGGGCTAGGATACGCCTTCATTCTTTAGATATCCTTTGTTGAAGAAATAGCAATGCACATGGGTGAGCCAATCACATGAGGTATCTATGTGCAGCCACCAATCAGCAGCTACTGAGCATATTTAGATATGATTTTCAACAAAGGACATCAAAAGAATAAAGAAAATTAGATATTAGATGTAAATTGGAAAGTTATTTAAATTTGCATATGGGTTTCATATGGGTTTCATGTCCCTTTAAATGGTGTCTTGGAAAACTGGTCAACTTAGTAAACATCTGATTTTAGTCTAAAAGGATTGTAACAGAAACACTTGCCAGATAACACAATGCTTGCTCTGATTATGAGATCTAGAAATCCATGCCCATTAAAATATGTTTAAAACATACATTTTACTTTAATGCTGCAAATTATGCTTATAGATTCTTTCATTACATAAGGGATGAGAGTCAGAGGGGGAGGAAGAGAGACAGAGAGAGAAAGAGACCATGGGGGAGAACAACACATAAGGAGAGAGATGGATAGATAGAGAGAGAGACACACACACACTCACACACACAAGGGGGGGGGACCACTGCATTTTAAAGTAATAAAACAGCAGAGCTACAGAGAGTTCAGAAAATGAGTCTATAATTTAGTGTGAAGTACAGAGGCAAGCTGCTAAGTTAGTGGGTGTAAAGTTTGAGTAAACAAAATACAAAAACGACCCTGCTATAAAAGAGTAAACAAACACTAAACCACATTCATTAAATTATCATTTTAACTAACAGAATCTTTCAGTAAAATCTTACTTTAATAAGATGTGGGTGAAACACTGCTCTCTGTGCCTCTCTCCTGCTCTGTAAGGATTCAGGAAGTGGCAGTGGCACATTCCACTGCACTTAGAGGGGAAGAACAGAACTCTCTTTTTCACTTTAGCAAAGCTAGCAGGTTCACAGGACAGCATCAAAATATATGAAAGTTGTTTTTTTGCGTTTTTGTTTTGTTTTATATGATTTAACATCCAGCCCCAACCCTATGTTCCACTTACTAATGCCTCTCACTGGATTGGTTCAGCCCAAATAGGACTGCCTCAAATAAGCAGTTAATGAGCCATTCAATGATCTTAACCACTTGCATCCAGTAGATGGCGCAGCATGTTGTGTAATGGTGGGCAGACCTGATTGTGCCTCTTCATTGCACAACATATAGCTGTGAGAAAAAAAATTGCTGGGGGAAAAAATTTACAATTTTTTTTTAAAGCCAATAAAAAAAATATATTTTTGCCCATATGAGAGGTGAAGCACTGCCTCACCTGCCTCTAGTGACTGCACATCACTGACATACATATATATATTTAGATATGTGTATGTATATATCTCTATGCTTAAGCCCTTTGCATGCCTTTTATTTTCTAACACTTGAGACCTCATATCTTTGAGCCCTTATAACTTTTTATTGCAATTTTATTTAATCATTTTTATTAGATAGTGTTATTATGAGTATGACTGTACTTTTAATGTACTTTTTTTTTTTAAATTCTTTTTATTAAAGAGAAAAGGAGGTCAGAAACAATTACAATTGACCTATAGATACAAATAACATATCAAATGCATCACATAGAAGTTGGTATACTTGATTTGACAATATTACATTTGATTTTCTTGTAGCTTATTTCTGCATAGAGATTAGATGTTGATAGTTATCAGAGTTTTGTCGTTCCCTTCTCCTTCAACTCTCTTATTTTTGTTTTATTTTCCTTTATACATTTATAACTTAACACATTACTTTAACATGTAACCTCACCCGCAGGTGGTTCCAAGTGTGCCATGGAGTTTGGCACGATTCCCCATAGTTGGGGGGGAAAAAAAAAAAAAAAAAATATTATTCCCTGAGGGTCTCTCTCCCCCCACCCCTCCCCCAACCCGGGTTTTAGTTTTCCGGTCTATATTATTTGTGAGATTAGGATCTCACCCTGTCTGTCATCTACCGCTGCCGCGTCTTTATCATATAATGCTGTCCATTCTCCTCTTAGGGATGCCTCTAGGAGAGTTTCCGTCTGGGAGAATGGGCCAAGTATCTGCCTTTGTATTGTGGGAGTCTGTTTTTTCAAAAAAGGTCCCCATTTTGTTAGAAAAGGTCTTAGTCTATGATCTGTGTCCAATCTGACGTCAAACTGCTCTGTGAATAAATGTTTAAAAAGTGTGCGTTTAAATTGTCCCATAGTTGGTGGTTTTCTAACTATCCATAAGCATAGTATGCAGTGTCTGGCAAGTAGCGTCGTCAATGTCAGTAGTGCGTGATATTTGTGAGGAATATCACGCCATCTAAAAAAGCATATCTGATCTAGTTGTAGATCAACTGAGATATCTAATAAGTTTTTAAGCCAGTATTGCAATCTGGCCCAGAACTGTCTCACCAGAGGGCAGAAATAGAAATAGTGTGGGACATCTGGAGCCGCGGCTCCACACTTGCCACATCTGTTTGGCAGGTGTGGGTTCTATTTGGAGATCCTGTTAGGAGTGATGTAATCGAAATGTAACATTCTGACTTGCGATTCCCGTAGGGGCATGCTGAGTGTTGCCTTCTTAGTTAGCTCCAGACTTTTCTGGATGTCTATGTTAGTAATATCATTCACTCCTCTTGCCTTCCACTTATCTAAGGTGATGCTCTGACAGGTAGTCACCGACTTATGCATCAGTGTCTTATATATACTGGATATCGAGAAATTTCCCAATTTAAATAAAGTTTGTGTAATAGCAAAGACTGGGGTGCTCCAGAAGTGTGGGTCTTTTTGTTTAAGATCGTCAATATAATGGCGAATTTGAAGATAAGCATAGAATTGCATGTTGGGGAGATCATAACTCGTTCTCAAGTCCGTAAAGGTCTTAACCGAGTGTGTCAGGGGGTTCAATAGATCTCCAATTGTCTTTATTCCCCTATCCCTCCACTGACGGAAGGGCAGGGTGTCTGTGCCCGCTGAGAAGTCAAGATTGCCCACTATGGGCAATAGTTTGGCGGAGGGGGATCGGGACCCCAAGTATTTATGAGCCATGCGCCAGGCTGTCAGTGGCCCCTTATAAAGGATAGAGGATTTAATGAATGGGGGTGTGTCAACTGCCTTTAGATGCGGCAGGTATGTTAGATCTATAGGTTTCAGTACAGCCTTCTCTAATTCACTATCACAGAAGTGGGAAGTATCCAGTTGCCAGTCAAGGACCACCCTGATCAGAGCCGCCCAGTTATACATTCTGAAATTTGGCAGTCCAAAGCCCCCAGAGTTGTATGCTTGCTGCAGGTGTGTAGCAGCTATGCGTGGTTTCCCCTCTTTCCACACAAATTTTTTGACTGCCATATTCAAGGAGTTCAGATCTCTCTTGTTCAGTAGGAAAGGCAGCATAAGCATGGGGTAGAGCAGCCTCGGCAGCGTGACCATTTTGACGAGACTGATTCGTCCCATGATTGACAATGGCAGTGAGCTCCACTGCTGTAATTGTTTACATAGGTTGGCACAATGACTTGAAAAATTCAAATCATATAAGTGGTGTGGGTTTCTATGCAGTTGGATTCCTAGATAGGTTAAGCCATTCCCAACTTCCGTAAAGGGATAGGTCCCTCTGCTGGCTGAGTGCTTGTTGAGCCACAGTATTTCCGACTTCCCTGTGTTGATCTTATAGCCGGAAAAGCTACCAAAGTTTTGAATAATCCGAAGGATTTTAGTGACATGCTCGGTCGGGTCCTCAACAAATAGCAGCATGTCATCGGCATACAGGGCCAGGTGCTGTGGTCTGCCGTGCACTTTGACGCCCGGGAAGCTCTGCCGCAATTTGATAGCAAGAGGCTCCAATGCCAAGTCGAAAAGCAGAGGAGACAAGGGGCACCCCTGTCTCGTGCCTCGCTGCAGGACAATGTCTGGGGAGAACAGACCACTAGTCAGGATTCTGGCCACTGGCCTCGAGTAAATGTTCCGAATCGTCTGTGCAAAGTTTCCCACCACATTGTAGTGCGTCAAAGTGTTGTTCAGATGTTCCCACTCAACTCTATCGAAGGCCTTCTCTGCGTCCAGGGACAGCAGAAAGGCCTCCGAGACATCATCACGATATCGACCCTCATTTCTCCTCCAGTAAAAATCAATGACCTGCAAAACCCTTCGCAAGTTAACCACCGATGATCGCTGATATACAAAACCGGTTTGGTCTGGGTGCAGAAGGGATGGTAATAAGATCTTTAATCGGGCCGCCAACACTGCCATAAATATCTTATAGTCAGCGTTCAGTAGCGAGATGGGTCGATACGATTCAGGCAGAGAGTGGTCCTTTCCCAGCTTAGAGATGAGCGTAATATGTGCTGCCGTGAAAGTCGGCGAGGGTAGAAATTTATTCTGGAAGTATCCATTGAACATTCCCAGCAGAGTTGTTGCTATATTGGGTTGTAATAACCGGTAGAACTCCACCAGTAGACCATCCGGTCCTGGTGTCTTACCCAGAGCCATGCCTTGTATTGCTCTATCGACTTCCTCCGCCGTAATGGGGGAGTTCAGCTGATCAGTCTGGTCCTGGCTAAGCCGCGGAAGGTTCACAGAAGACCAAAAGGAGTTCTGCACCTCAGGCATGCACCCCGGCTGCTTTGTATATAGCTCTGTATAATATTCTGCAAAACCCCTGGCAATATCGATAGGCGTGGTGAGCACCCTTCCTCTATATCGCAAGGAGGCTACATCCCTTTTTGCTGTGCGAGCTTTGGTTAGAGAGGCCAATAGCTTCCCAGATCGATTTCCAAATCTATAAAATTTAGTTGCGGTTTTAATCAACCCTGCTGCTGCCTGTTGAGACATAAATGTATCCAGACTTTCTTTAGCGGCGACGTACTCATCATACAGCTCTCTAGTTTTGGTTTTACAGTAGCTACCATAGGCCAAAACCAGATTTTTTTCCAGTGTGATATATCGGAGCTGGGTTTTACGCCGAAGGTCAGCCAAATATGAGATGATATTACCTGCCAACACCACCTTGGCTGTTTCCCACATAAGTTGGGGATTGTCAGCATGAGCCAGGTTGTCAGTGTAGAAATCATTCCAGGAATGCACCAAGAATTGTTTAAAAGGCACCGAGTTTATTAAATAGTTTGGAAATCTCAGTGTGCTCCTATTGGCAGGACCCCTGCGGGAGCATAGCACGAGCTCAACTGGTGCATGGTCAGATACTAGGATATCATGTATCTTGGCCTGTTGGACCAGCGATATAACCGACTCAGATGTCATAAAGAGGTCTATCCTTGACAAGGACGCCTTGGCTTTAGAGATACAAGAGTAGTCTCTGCCCTCTGGGTGTCGCAGCCGCCAAATATCACATAACCCCAGCTCTTTTTCTAGGTTAGAGAAAATCTTCTTCTCAAATCGCCCCAAGTATTTAGGCAGAGCACTTTCTGGAGGGAGACCCGGGGCTCGCATCCTATCGCAGATTTGATCAGGTGCAAGGTTAAAGTCCCCTCCCAGTATAATCTTAGTGTCTAAGTATGGCGTTAGTACCCTAGTTAGTTGGGCCCAAAACCCTGCGCTTTTTTGGTTGGGGGCATAGAAATTACACAAAGTATAGCGCTGCATGCCCAGCTTAATTTGGACTATCAGGTACCGACCTTCTGGGTCTTTATGGGTTTTGAGAATGTCCACGCTAGATTTTTTCCCGAAAAGGATGATTAGTCCTCTACTAGAGCTAGTGTGTGAAACATAGGCAATGTTACCTACCCAGTCCGTTTTCAGTTTCTCATGTTCTGTATCAGTCAGGTGCGTCTCCTGTAGGAGAGCCACATCAGTATGTAACCTACGTAAGTGCGTGAGTATAGTTTTTCTCTTAATGGGCGAGTGTATCCCACCCACATTCCAGGACATAAACTTAACTACCATCTATAGCTCCCCTCCGAGTCCCGTGTTTTCGGAATTGCGTCTGCAACGCACAGGGGGGGGGGGGTAGGGCCCAGAGAGAGAGGAGAGAGAAAAAAAAAAATTACCTCTGTGAATCCAGCATCTGCCCCAGCAATGGGGAGGGTCGCCTGCACTATTCTAACCATTGGTGAATTAAATCGATCCAGAGGTTGCAAAAAAAGAAAGAAGAATTTTAAAGGATGTTGATGCAGTGCATCACTGGTCCAATGGTTCATAGTACAGGTTTGGGATCTCGCGGATTTCCACTGAATCCATGGCAAAAAATTTTGAAAAGGAAAAATAAAAAATCCAAATTGAAAAAAAACACAGTCTCCTAGTACCGTGGTCTGCCATTCTCCATGGTAAGAAAGAGTATTAGAAATCACCACATACAAATATAACAACAATAACAGTGACGACAAGTAAAAAAAATTCAAGTTAGGAAAAAGAGATATACAGCCTCCAAGGACTGTAGCCCACCACCTCCCACAGCAAGTTGAGTTGCTAAAAACAGCAGCATGTGAACACAGCAACAACAAAAAGTAAATAGAACAGACTGTCAATCTTGGTGAACATTCCCCACAACAAGCAGAATTATTAGAAATTGTATTACATGAAAGAATTCTTTTTTTCTGCTTATTTCCAGTAGCAGTGTATTGCCGTGGAAGCGACACCAAGACAACACCAGGGAGCAGGTTCTTTTCGGCTAGTGCTATCTCCATTTGCGTCTGAGTGTCGCTCAGGGCAGTACTCAGCGTAACATAAATGAAACATATAACAATTGTGAAATACTCCCTTAATACTGAAAGTATCCGAACAGTCAAATTCCCTCCCCACTGCAAACCCGTGAACATAGGATATTGCCGTGGGTGTAACATCAGAGCACCAACAGAGGAAAAAGTCCTGCTATTTCGTATTACCTCAGCGTGCTCCTGAGCGTTACACAGGGCAGTATACCAAATAACAATTATAAAACAGATATGAATGGTAATAATATATCCCATCAGCATCATATCCATGTTTTGTGACTCTCAGCCACTTGCATCAGCTTTCAATCAGGGTTAGGTTGTGGTGCCTCCCTGCGAGGGTTACCAGGTCTTCTCTGACCCTCCCCCAGAAAGGCTTGAGCCTCCGCGGGAGAATCAAAAAATCTAGGACCATTATCAGGAAGCAATTTTAATCTTGCTGGGTACAACAGATACACTTTTCGTCCTTCCCTATTTAGGGACGAGCTTATCGCAGAGAATTCCCTCCTTTTTTCATCAACTCTGCAGAGTAGTCCTGAAAGAGTAGGAGTTTTGAGTTGTCAAACATCAAGGAGGGGAGTCTACGATATGCTCGTAGTACCTGCACCTTTACCTGGAAATGTAAGAATTTTATCATTACTTGTCTGGGGGGCTGGCCTTCTCTTGGAGTTTGTCTTTCCGGCCCTACTCTGTGTGCCCTCTCAACACTACCTCTCATAGTGCCTGCTGCAATACCCAATAAGGATGCTAGGTCATGCTCAACAAAGTGTATGATGTCAGACGGTTTAACTGTCTCGGGTAGGCCCAAAAGGCGAACATTGTTCCGCCTGGACCTGTTTTCTAGGTCCTCCAGGCGCTGATACAGAATTTGATTTTGATGTGTCAGGTCTTCTACTTTCCTTGTATGAGAAACATTAAAGTCCTCTAACTCTGAGACTCTCTCCTCTACCTCATTAAAGCGGGCCGTTATCTGCTTAACCTCACCTGCTAAAATATCTACACCTTTTTGAATATTATCCATTTTCGGCATAAAAAGTGATGTGAGTTGCTGTACTATGGCGTGTGATTCAGCTAGTTCAGGTGTGGTGTCATTTTTTTTAGGTGTATGAGCAGGGGTGTGCTCTACCGCATTCTTTGCCTTTTTTTCTCCTGTCTTGCCTCTACTAGACATTTTGGGGGGCTCTAAAAATTTATCCATATAAGGAAGGAATGCACTTGTTGGGGTTAGGTATAGTGGGGCTTAATACTGAGAAGCTTACTCTACTTGGCTCTTGTTGATATGCCCCAGATTTCCTTGTGCTCTCCCTTCAGGCACTATACCCACCCCTACCCTCCAATGTCAAATTAAAAAATTATAGTTTGATCAAGTGTAGATACAGGTTCATATTATCAGTACAGTATACACCTTTTGCATGAGACCTTACAGATATCAACACAGTAGTCACAGGTACAATCAAATGCAGATGTTATATAAAATCATAACAGCTTCAACTGCAAATTAGAAAACACCAGGAACAGTTGCAGTATTCTGTTTGCGGTTAGTTCGATGCCTATTGATAGGCCAGAGTGCTGTGTGAAGGAGCAACTAGATCAGGCACTTGTTGCCGTATAACATGCCATGTGTTTTTGTGAGAGTCTTTTTCTATTTGTTTTTCCAATCTAAAGGTCACTCCTATGCACTGTGTCCCGGTGGGTCCCAACAAGCAATTTGTGGCAGAGTCTGGTCCAATTGTACCCCACACCACGACTCACAAGAGGTCAAAATGTGTTATGTGTGCAAACAGCACTGAGTCCCGGTGTCTTTAAACAGGCCTGTGTGAGCCAGGAGTATGTGGCGTGGAACTGGGGCTAAGTGCCCTGTATCTTACCAGTTCCGCTGAGTCCCAGATGATTCTCCTGTGTCCGGACCTGCAATACAGCTCCTGCCTCCTAGCAGCTGCGGTGTGAGGCCCTGATGGCGTTGACAAGTGAGACCGCTGACAGTCAAGATGGCGCCGCAGGAGTCGGGGCTCCACTGCTTGTGGCGTATTCAGAGTTGGCAATGTGCCCGTGCAGCTCCGTTTGGTTTCCCCACAGCGGCTGTCAGCTGGATCACAGCGATCCCGGTTCACTAGAAAGTAGAGCTGCCTCCGCCTGTGCGAAGTTCAGGGTGCAGGCAGTTAGTGGCGTGCGTTCCCATGCAGCGCGCTCCAGGGCACTGTTTTCGCCTCTTCACTTGTGCCAGTTGCCGGGAGGTCGGGGTAAGGCGCTTAGGTAGTGCAGCTTGTTTGGTTCCTTTGTCCCCTCGGGTCACCACCTCTCCTCGCCGCTGTTACAGGACCCTGTAGTTTGCCAGGGACACTCATTCCTTTTGTGCACGCCAATATGGCCGCCGGTCACCTACACCTCAGCACCTACTCGCTTGTTTAATTGCCCTTCCGTGGGGGAGAGATGGGGTTCTCCAGCCAAAAGTTGTCTAGGCACGTTTCTGCCAAAGACCAGTATGCTCGGGTCTTGCTTTCTATAGATGATGATAGATGATATAAATGTCAAATGATCTCCATGAGATAGCGGAGCTCTAAAGTGAGCTGCTTACTTCTTACCCGCCCACCGGAAGTCTCTTTTAATGTACTTTTATCTGTTTTGTGCAACTTTTTTGTCTCGCGTAACAGTTAACCAGATCTCTGAAGTTACACTATCCCGATGTGCGCTAAATTAAATTACTTTAAACCTGTAATACCCTCGCTACTTCCGACATGATAAACCCATTTGCAGTCCTGCAAAACAACATGCCAATTGTATTATAGCCCTAAGTAAACTTATGAGTATGAAATATTGCCCATATGCTGTACTAAAATTGCAGCTAGACCAAAGTTGTTCTAATCCTCTAGTAAATGCATCTTGCAGACCCTAGTGCCTACTATTTCTTAACAATGCCAATGAGAACACCTGAAAAAGGAGGGAACCTACAGTATGGTAAAGGTGTGTTTGACCTTTAGGAGGGGAAAGCTTTAGGTGAGGGACAGTAAGGGGTGGTGCCTTTATTTAGGGAAATTGAATACAATAAGACTCAGTAAATATCAGGTTAGTAGTCAGCATATACGCTGAGCAAAACTTAGTTCAAAGTAAAAAGGAAAAAATGTCTAATGGTCACCAGGGGCTGCTTTGGCGTCTCTCCCAGAGCTAGTAGTTAGCATACACTAACCTGCAATCCACTTTGTTTTACTTTGGTTGCTGAGTTGTTGTTTTTTTTGTTTTTTTTTGTATTATCATACACTGCCAGCAAGAAAGTTGCTTGATCTATCTTTACACTATTCTCCTTAGCCATGTTGAATTTGTAGTATTAGCCTCTCTGCATGCTGGGAGTGCACTCTGATTGAGAACTATTGGTTGAGAATAAATTGGAGGATGTCCAAGAGATACAATCTCTTATGGTTTAACATGGCCCTGGTAAAAGATGGTGATAGGGCCCCATATATTAAGAGGTGGACGGACAGCTTCTAAACTTGCAAAGCTGTCCGCCTGCCTTTGCTACATACGCAGTGGATCTGTTAGTCCGCTGGCCCGTATATGTATCATTACACTCTCATCGGAGTGTGTAATGCCCACCCCTTCTGTTGCGTGACCAATCGCAGGACTGAAGGGGCTGTCAATCACTGAGAGCAAACCTACCCTGAAAGGGCTCCGGAGCAGCTCTCGCTGCTTCATACATGGAGCCCTTGGACTTCTGCTAATACAAATGTTTGAGAATGTATATAGATTATTCTTACAATGTTTTTTGTTTGCTTTTGATGCTGATATAAATATTAACATTTGAATCACCATATTTCACCTAATAGGTGTTTTTTTGTGGTCAGGTTAGGTTTAGGTTTTTTTCTGGGCATGCCTGTTAAATTTGTATTTATCCTATCAAACTATAAGTACTAGAATTCATCCAAAATTGTGTCGGGAAATCACTTGTGCACGCAATAACCTTTTTATGTAATATTCCAGTTTCAACACAGTTTTTAAAAAAAATCAGTTTCATAAGTAATGGGTATGAAACATAATAAGTTGATATTGGGCCAAAGAAGTCTTCTGTAAATGTCATTTGAAATAAAGGATAAAGGGCTACATGCACTTGGGAATATCGTTTTCATGTAGCAACATGGAAATCTTGCAAAACAGCAGTGTTCTACATTGGTATTAGCTGTACAAAGATTTACTGTAGATGAACCAGACGTTGCACTCTCTGAACTGTGCCCTGCAGTCTGGTAACTCAAGATAAATGCTGAATTGCAGGGAAATCCTTATCTAAAATATCACTTTGTGACAAACAGAAGATACTGTCATGAATTTGCCAAGAGATATGATAAACTATAAACTCATTTGGGCTAGTGCAATATCTGCATAATGTCAGCAACCCTTACTGTAAATGTAATACACTGCATGTGACAATCACACGTAGCACACACTGTTAGCAATTGCTCAGCAGAATGCTGATAAGCACACCTGGTTTATGTAAGGCGGTATAGTCTGATATGGTTAGTATTGACCCAGGAGAGAGGGAGCTGATTTCATCAGAATTCAGCGACATTATTTAAAGGGAAACAACTCTTGTCGTTTTTGTGTTAAAACTATGTTTTGTTCCATTACCCCTAGAGAATCCAAAAGTTACATTTGTAACCTAGTATTTTTTGCTTTTTGTCCTTTCTTGTGACTTTGGGACAAGCCTGATTTTACACAAAACCAAGAGGCGTTTAATCTATAGGTTTAAGGGGCTCTTGTACTTTATTCTATCATTAATATGAAAGAGCAGCAATCAAACACATTAATATATATATATTTTATTTAGAAAATGTTAATGCTTATTAAATTAATATTTAAAGTCAAAGGAAATTCATGTTTGCACATAACTATGTAACCTTATTGATTTTTCATCAGGATAAAACAGAAATATTTTCAAATAAAATTGCCCAAACTCATGACACTGTGTACCCTGCAAATGTATATACTGGAATGGTTTTCTCTTTCAGCAGGACTGGTGAATAACTTTGTTCTTCTACTTTATCTTCAAAATATAAAATCAGGGGGCATCTAAACTAAGCATAGAAATTCCCAGAAGTTCCACCTATGACTCAGCTAGATTACGAGTTTTGCGTTAGAGGCTATGCGGTGCTAACGAGCAGTTTATGCTCACCGCTCACTTACAGACAGCGCTGGTATTACGGGTTTTTACAAACCAGACAAGAAGTGAGCTTTGAGCAAAATTTTGCTCATTACCGCGCTCCAATACCAGCGCTGCTTACATTAGCTATGAGCTGGTATAACGTGCTCGTGCACGATTTTCCCATAGGAATCAACGGGGAGAGCCGGCTGAAAAAACACACCTGCCAAAAAGCAGCGTAAAACTCCTTAATGCAGCCCCATTGATTCTTATGGGGAAATAAAATTTACGTTTACACCTAACACCCTAACATGAACCCTGAGTGTAAACACCCCTAATCTTACACTTATTAACCCCCAATCTGCCGCCCCCGACATCGCCGACACCTACATTATATTATTAACCTCTAATCTGCCGCTCCGGACACCGCCACCACCTACATTATACTTATGCACCCCTAATCTGCTGCCCCCAACATCGCCGACACCTACATTATATTTATTAACCCCTAATCTGCCTTCCCCAATGTCGCCGCAACCTACCTACACTTCTTAACCCCTAATCTGCCTCCCCCAATGTCGCCGCCACTATAATAAACATATTAACCCTTAACCACCACACTCCCGCATCGCAAACATTAGTTAAATGTTATTAACCTCTAATCTGCCGTCCCTAACATCCCCGACACCTACCTACATTTATTAACCCCTAATCTGCCGCCCCCAACGTCACCGCCACTATTCTAAATGTATTAACCCTTAAACCTAAGTCTAACCCTAACCCCAACTAACTTAAATATAATTTAAATAAATCTAAATAAAATTACTATCATTAACTAAAATATTCCTATTTAAAACTAAATACTTACCTATAAAGTAAACCCTAAGATAGCTACAATATAACTAATAGTTACATTGTAGCTATCTTAGGGTTTATTTTTATTTTACAGGGAAGTTTGTATTTATTTTAACTAGGTAGAATAGTTATTAAATAGTTAACTATTTAATAACTACCTAGTTAAAATAAAGACACATTTACCTGTAAAATAAAACCTAACCTAAATTACACTAACACCTAACACTACACTATAATAAAATGAATTCCCTAAATTAAATACAATTAAATACAATTAAATAAAATTATCTAAAGTACAAAAAAACACACTAAATTACAGAAAATAATAAACAAATTACAAGATTTTTAAATTAATTACACCTAATCTAATCCCCCTAACAAAATAAAAAAAAAAACCTACCCTACACTAAATTGCAAATAGCCCTTAAAAGGGCCTTTTGCGGGGCATTGCCTCAAAGTAATCAGCTCTTTTACCTGTAAACAAAATTACAAATCCCCCCCAACCTTAAAACCCACCACCCACACAACCAACCCTACTCTAAAACTCACCCAATACCCCCTTAAAAAAAACTAACACTAACCCCTTGAAGATTACCTTACCGGGAGAAGTCTTCATCCAACCGGGCCGAAGTCCTCAACGAAGCCGGGAGAAGTCTACATCCAAGCCGGGCGAAGTGGTCCTCCAGACGGGCAAAAGTCTTCATCCAGACAGCATCTTCTATCTTCATCCATCCGGCGGGGAGCGGGTCCATCTTCAAGACATCCAGCGCGGAGCATCCTCTTCCAACGAAGTCTTCTTACTAAATGAGGGTTCCTTTAAGTGACGTCATCCAAGATGGCGTCCCTTCAATTCCGATTGGCTGATAGAATTCTATCAGCCAATCGGAATTAAGGTAGAAACAATCCTATTGGCTGATGCAATCAGCCAATAGGATTGAAGTTCAATCCTATTGGCTGATCCAATCAGCCAATAGGATTGAGCTGGCATTCTATTGGCTGTTCCAACTGGTTGGATGAAGACTTCTCCCGGTAAGGTGATTTTCAAGGGGTTAGTGTTAGTTTTTTTTAAAAGAGCTGATTACTTTGGGGCAATGCCCCGCAAAAGGCCCTTTTAAGGGCTATTTGTAATTTAGTGTAGGGTAGGGCTTTTTTATTTGGGGGGGGGGCTTTTTATTTTGTTAGGGAGATTAGATTAGGTGTAATTAGTTTAAAAATCTTGTAATTTGTTTATTATTTTCTGTAATTTAGTGTGGTTTTTTTGTACTTTAGATAAATTTAATTTAATTGTATTTAATTTAGGGAAATAATTTAATTGTAGTGTAGTGTTAGGTGTAATTGTAACTTAGGTTAAGTTTTATTTTACAGGTACTTTGTATTTATTTTAGCTAGGTGGTTATTAAATAGTTAATAAGCATTTAATAACTATTGTACCTAGTTAAAATAAATACAAACTTGCCTGTAAAATAAAAATACACCCTAAGCTAGATACAATGTAACTATTAGTTATATTGTAGCTAGCTTAGGGTTTATTTTAGTATTTAGTTTTAAATAGGAATAATTTAGTTAATTATAGTAATTCTTATTTATATTTATTTTAATTATATTTAAGTTAGGGGGTGTTAGGGTTAGGGTTAGACTTAGGTTTAGGGGTTAATAACTTTAATATAGTGCAGCGACGTTGGGGGCGGCAGATTAGGGGTTAATAAATGTAGGTAGGTGGCATGGATGTTAGGGACGGCAGATTAGGGGTTAATAATATTTAACTAATGTTTGCGATGCGGGAGTGTGGCAGTTTAGGGGTTAATATATTTATTATAGTGGCGGTGATGCCCGGTTTGGCAGATTAGGGGTTAAAATTTTTATTTTAGTGTTTGCGATGTGGGGGGGGCCTCGGTTTAGGGGTTAATATGTAGTTTATGGGTGTTAGTGTACTTGTTAGCACTTTAGTTAAGAGTTTTATGCTACGGCGTTGTAGTGTAAAACCCTTAACTACTGACTTTAAAATGCGGTACCAGTCTTGACAGGAGAGGGTGTACCACTCACTTTTTGTCAGACTCGTAATACCGGCGCTATGCAAGTCCCATTGAAAAAGAGGATACGCAATTTACGTAAGTGAATTTGCGGTATTTACAAGTCTGACCAAAAAAAGTGAGCGGTACACCTATACCTGCAAGACTTATAATACCAGCGGGCGTTAAAAAAGCAGCGTTAGGACCGTCCAAAGCTGCTTTTTAAGCCCAACGCATAACTCGTAATCTAGCCGAATGTGTCTTAACTCCCTTGCACTACCTCTGGGCTGCATAGCCAAACCTACACTCCCCTCACACACATTATAAAGATGGTGGTGCTGATGTAGTGAACAAATATATTTATTGAAAGAATACCAGCTATACAAAAACAAAATACTTGCCATGAAAATTAGAAAACATTTGCTTAAATAATTATACAGCATAGGTCAGAAACGAAATATGCTGATTTGAAATTACCTTTTATTTAGAAATGGAGCGCTTCCATAGGCTTCAATGGGAGTCTTGTTTAATGCAGACGGACATGGCAAGTGTGCAAATCGTGCAGCGTTGAGTAGCAATAAATAAATATCTATGTATATGAATATATGTTTATATATATACAGTATATATATATATATATATTTTGTATGGGTTTGCATGTGTATATAGACATATTAACACATAAATATACTTTATATGTATATAAGCATATACATACAGGTATACCCTGCTCATACAGCGGGTTAGGGACCAGAGCCCCGCTGTAAAGTGAAAACCGCCTTAAAGTGAAACAAGGCGGTTTTAGCTTTCTTTTCACTTGCCAGTGTGTTTAAAAACTTGAAAACATGTTTGAACTAACATATATTAGGGGTACAATAGTGCTATGTTTAGTTTAACACTAGCACAGCAAGTATTCAATTAGTATTCAATAAAAAACTGTACCTGTAAAATAGTGACAATTACTGTAGTATACAATTTGCCAGACTATAGCACTGAGACACAGATTGCACTGTGATGCTGTAATGAACTGCACATAACAACATAGTGCCAGTCACTTTTCTCGCAACCTCACAATGATTACAGCACTGTTTCAAAATACTTTGAGGTTGAACTTCAGCTCCACAAAGCGATGTATTAGCGAAGCACTATAAAATGAAGCGCTGTAAAGTGAGGTATACCTGTATATATTTATAGTGAAAACACAGTCCCCTATTCACCTCTATGTAAAGGCATCCCATCACTTTAACCCCTTATAACTTATTGTGCATTTTTGTGTGTGTTTTTTTTTATTAAAGGGACAGTAAACACCAGAATTTTTGTTGTTTAAAAAGGTAGATAATCCCTTTATTACCCATTCCCCAATTTTGCATAACCAACACAGTTATAATAATATACTTTTTACCTCTGTGATTACCTTGTATCTATGCCTCTGCAAACTGCCCCCTTATTTCAGTTCTTTTGACAGACATGCATTTTTAGCCAATCAGTGCTGGCTCCTAGGAGCTTCACGTGCCTGAGCTCAATGTTATCTATATGAAACACATGAACTAATGCCCTCTAGTGGTGAAAAACTGTCAAAATGCTTTCAGATTAGAGGCAGTCTTCAAGGTCTAAGAAATTAGCAAATGAACCTCCTAGATTTAGCTTTCAACTAAGAATACCAAGAGTACAAAGCAAAATTGGTAATAAAAGTAAATTGGAAAGTTGTTTAAAATTACATGCCCTAATTAAATCATGAAAGTTTTTTTTTACTTTACTGTCCCTTTAAATAAAAATGCTAATCTTTATTTTAAATGAAAATTTACCGTACTCTCTATTTTGGGTGCAATTGGGGCATTGTTACATTTTTAATAAGCGCAAAGTGAAACCGCAATCTCACGGTGACATTATCATTAACCAGCCACTTATATTGTCTGTTTATTTAAAATGCGCCTATAAAAGGGAATATTTGTCCCTTTACGGTGCACGTTAAGAAATAGCTCCACTCGTAATCTGGCCCTTTACAGTTTCAACCTAACAGAGTATTATTTTCTATTTTCATTTTTTATTATGGACATTGAACCGAACCTTAAACATATTGTCCATGCTAGTAAAATACTAGCTGGTTCCAACTCCACTCTCAGAATCCTAAAAGAAGAGGATGGGGGGGGGATTTCCCGGCTATAGCAACATTGGTAGCTCTACAGATCTAATCTATCCTCCTATAGCAAGATGCTGGTGTCATTCTTGATTGAAACTGACAGAAGTAGCTCTGTTACCTCTTACAGTAAAGAATGTAGAGTTTATTTGTGTGATAAGTGACACCAAAATTTCTGAGCTTTTGAGGCCTAACATGCTACAGCAGCAGATCAGGCCTCTTACTAAATCCCCCCACACCCCCAGGAGGTGTTGTAAAGGAATCCCCAATACCAGAGCTAACTGCAGAAATTTGCCAATTTCATACACTGTGATCTAAGGTTTTTATTATTATGAAGAGGAAATATTACAGAGAGTAGAGGCTAGCACTTGCCAGAAAGGTAGCGCTTGTGAATGATCTTTTGCTAGAAATAACAAGTGTTATTATAAGCAAGCATTACAAGCCCCTTATGGAACACTTTATGGAAACCTGGAGCAGTATCAGTAAGGGTATATTATCCATAACATTGCTCCTACTGCTGTCAATAAGTGTGCTGAGAATGGGGTGATAAAGAATCAGGAGGCCTTGAGTAGATTGAGGAACCAGGTGAAGATATTGCCTATGGCAGCACAGAACATGCAACCAGTTGCTCCTGACTGTGATTCATGGTGTGAGCTACCCAGAGAAGAGAAGCTATCCAAAACTCCCATGTCTTTTCAATTTAGAGTCTTTGGGGGGACTACCTGGGGGACTACTAATGTTATAGAGGACTGGGGGAAATTAAAACCAGATTCCTTTACGCATCCTGATCCCCTACACAGCCAGAGGGTATATTGAAGCTGTTGTTTGCACCCTGGGATGCAATAACTAAAGTTGATAACTCAAATCTTAAGGATTGTGTGGGTTAAATCTTGTGGTGTTTAATGGGTTCCACTTTCCTGATGCCCAGACTATGAACTTGCAAGTTTTTTTTACTGTGGTACTCATAGAAATCAATGTATGTTGTGGAAGTAAGTTTATCTATCAGTTAAATACATGTTTCTTTGTACCTTGTATACATACACTGGTATATCTATGCATGATATACACCTTTAATGGGTTTGTAATGGAATCACATGACATACTTAATCTTGGTAAATGAAGTCAAGACACATAGAGTTATATAAGTTGATTTTTCCAACATTTTTGTTGTTATTTGAGAGATAGCTATTTATAATTCAGGACCTATTTGGTTCCTTAACCGTTTCATCATCATTTTATATGTAAGATTGTGTGAGAGGTTCACGTGTGTCTTAAAGACACATGGTAAATCCTGTTGTTACCCCTTTCCTTTTACATTAAAACCTCAGATTTAGCTTATCAGGTTGTCACACAGTATGTCAGATGTTTGGGAGTTTTATTAATACAGCCACAGCTATATATGTTGTTTTAAAGTATTTTGAAAACACCTAAGAAGATTCTGCCTGTATGCCACTAATACCTTTCTTGGAGCCCAAGGAGCTAAAGTTCTCTGCTCAGGTGAGAGGATCTAAGAAGTCTTGTCAGTATGGCAAGATCCCTTTAAAAAATGTTAAAAACTCAAATTTTACCTTAAGAAATATCTATTTCCCTATGCTGTGTTACGCGTGTGAAGGAGTAACTCCTACATCACTATATAAGATCTATAAAAATTCCCAAAGATTTTGTGGGATTTCTCTCCATGCCAGTGAGTTTTTGGGCATTGTCCCTAGGTCTCTTCTCTATTTAACTGTCATTTCCCCTCACACAGAGTTCTGTCATGGGTGTATGTTTAGATTTGATAGCCTTCTTCCAATAAAAAAGATCATTTCAAAAGAATATAAATAGCAGGCACTAACTCCTTATCTACATATATACAAAACCATATATTATTTAAAGACCATTTGAGGGCTTGGATCAAGATGTGCAGACTGTGGGGGGTGCGGAATTTAGCTACTAAATACCTACCAATTCAAGGCAACCTACAATTCTTACCTGGCTATACAACAGAAGTATTTAGACTAGGCCTACATCACTCCTGGTCTTCACTCTAAGTGGGTACCAGGGGCTAAAAACATTTGCACTAAGTGCAGCTATACTCTTCGGACTGGATTAATTTGTTATGGGACTGTCCCAAATTGAAAAGTTTTGGGCATAGAATATCTTATTGGTTGAAAAACTATCAAAAGAACAGGTGAACCGTTTGGCTCATCATGTAATATTGTTAATACCAAAAGACAGAGCATTTAAATATGACATCTTTAGAACTAAAGTTCTTATGTTGGCAAAACAACTAATTTTGGTAAGATGGGCAAACGATAAAACAATCCCCTTTCAACAACTAATTAGAAACATACATACTCAGATGCTAATTGAACAGGTAGCCACAAAGGGAGACCCGGAAAAGAGAATTCAAAGATTTCTCCCTAAATGGGAGGCTTATCTGCTATACCTCCCAGCTATTGTTAGAGATAGAGTCATTTACCCATTTAGGAACAGTCTCTACATTCTAAATGAGAATCTTAAAGGCAATTTGTGTTTTTCAGATGGTTAGACCTAACTATGCCCCACTGTAAACACAAACATGACTTGGGTTGATTTTCTACTTACCTTCCCCTCCCCCCCTTTTTCATGAGCATAGGTCTGTGGAGGGTGAGCTGGAGGCGCTTCGGGTAAGTGTCTTATATTGGTTGAACGTTTTTGTTCTTGTTTTATTTTCTGTTTTTATTTTATTCTTTTCTTTGTTAGATAATCTTTTGTTAGCTTTTAATGTATAACAATTTAAAAATGGATCCTAGCCTCTGCATGACAAACTTATGTATCTGCTATTATCCTCTATTGAAAAAATGGTTTTGTGGAAATAACAAGACAGCTGTATTGCTTTAACTTTATTTGTCATGTATGTAATGGATCTCTATTGCTATAAATAAAGTTATTAAAAAAAAAATAAGAATAGAGAGAAGAATAAATCAGTGGCAATATGAGGACCACTTTGTGTGTTGCAAATGGGTAGTTTGTGCAAAGTAAATGCAAAACCTTGGCAAGAATATTTAAAATATTTACTTGCATGGTACAAGTAGAACAACCTTACTAACTGATGGTACACTTTGCTCCTTTAAAACTTGACCCCTATATTCCCCACCAATAATACTCAATTACACCAGTACTTGGGATCATAAAGGCTGCAGCATATTTATTTATCAAAACTTGTAAACAAACAAATATCATACAAATCCAAATGACAAGTCATTTGATAAAACAACCCACAATAGTGGTTGCCCAAATAAGAGCTCAATAACTCTAAACACCCTACCAAGTAAACATATTGTTAACCTCTTCTGAACCCACAGGAGGTACCATTTAGACATCCCACCTTCTCAAAAGGCTGGCACACCGCATAGCACCAACTAACTTCTTCACAACTGTAAGCACAGGGAGGAAGGGCAGGAGCTTCTTGTCACCTACATTTACAGAAATGAAGAGGATCCAACTTCCTAAATCTTAACTTAAATACCTCTTTTAAAACACCTCCCACTAACCTACTAGCTACCCCCATACCTGGGGTCAAAAGCCCCTCCTTCACATTCATTCATTCATTCATTCATTCAGGGCTGACTAACACAACCTAACATGCCCAGTTAGCACCACATATTATAAAGAGTCCTCTATTTTATTAGATTACATGCCTGCTTAGGCATGCTGTGATACTTTCTATATTTTGTATTTTGCACATCAAAGGAATATAAGTTTTTTTTGCATAATGAAAAATATTAAGCTTCCTATAGTGATCAGCATGTAAACCAATCATTTTCCTAGCAGTTGACTGATATATGAGAACAGTTCGAGCACACAAATACATTATTCAAAGACAACTAGCCTTTTTGAACTCCATTAAAGCAGAGATAAATTACTTCTGTAGAAATGTGCAGGAAAATTAAATAACACTGGATGAGAAATAACTATCACAATGTTTTGCCAAAATATAGATGCTGGCAGGTTTGTCAATCACCAGAAATTGATTAAAATTATTTCTTACTATAAACGTGTTATTGACAAATCTTATAGTGTGTTGTCCTTACCCTGCTTGTCCCCATATAGTGTTCTGCAATCTGACCAAAAAAGATTTTCTTGCGGCTTAATACAGGGTTGTAATGCGCTTATAAAATTAACAGCAATTCCATCAGGTTTTTTAATTTTTGACTTAGTACCATATTAAAGGGGCAGTCAAGTCCAAATAGTTTTTTTCATGATTTAAATAAGGCATGTCATTTTAAACAACTTCCCAATTTACTTGTTTCACCAATTTTGCTTTGTTCTCTTGGTATTCTTAGTTGAAAGCTAAACCTAGGAGGTTCATATGCTAATTTCTTAGACCTTGAAGACTGCCTCTAATCTGAATGCATTTTGACCACTAGAAGGCATTAGTTCATGTGTTTCATATAGATAAAATTGAGCTCATGCACGTGAAGTGACCTAGGAGTGAGCACTTATTGGCTAAAATGCAAGTCTGTCAAAAGAACTGAAATAAGGGGGCAGTCAGCAGAAGCTTAGATACAAGGTTAAACTTATTACAGAGGTAAAATGTGTATTATTATAACTGTGTTGGTTATGCAAAACTGGGGAATGGGTAATAAAGGGATTATCTTTCTTTTTAAACAACAGAAATTCTGGTGTTGACTGTCCCTTTAAAGGGACAGTCTAGTCCAAAATAAACTTTCATTATTCAAATAGGGCATGTCATTTTAAACAATTGACCAGTTTACTTCTATCACCAATTTTGCTTTGTTCTCTTGGTATTCTTAGTTGAAAGCTAAATCTAGGAGGTTCATATGCTAATTTCTAAGCCCTTGAAGGCCGCCTCTTAGCTTAGGGCATTTTGACAGTTAATCACCACTAGAGGGTGTTAGTTCATGTGTTTCATATAGATAACATTGTGCTCACACACGTGGAGTTCCTAGGAGCCCACACTGATTGGCTAAAATGCAAGTCTGTCAAAAGAACTGAAATAAGGGGCAGTTTGCAGAGGCTTAGATACAAAATAATCACAGAGGTAAAAAGTATATTAATATAACTGTGCTGGTTATGCAAAACTAGAGAATGGGTAATAAAGGGATTATCTATCTTTTAAAACAATAAATATTCAGGTGTAGACTGTCCCTTTAAGGCTTGGATTCCAAAATTTTAATAAACATTATGAAAACATTCAAAAGCAGGTTTGGTGTTTTTTTTTTTTTTTAATAATTTTCAATTAATTGGTGAAACTAATAGAGAATCAGAAAAGCCTCATATCTATATCACCCATATGAATGGTGTGGGTTAACCCCTTGGACACCAGAGAGGGCTGTAACATTGTGTAAATTACTCAATATCTACAACAAGCAGCGCAACTAAATGGTAGACAAGGGAAAGATTAGCCTAATAATAACAGTTTAATTAAGCAATATGTGGCACTGTTAGCCTAATGTTAACCAATGTTACAATACAAAAATGCTAAAATACTTTAACTAAAAAAATAGTATTAAAATAATATCTAAAAATTACAATCTAATAAATACCATTGTCCCAAAGCCTATAAGTAATCTTGTAACTGGATTCATAACATGTATATATAAATAGAATAATATCACCGTAATGTCATGGGTTAATTTCAGATGAGCTTTTACACCGACAATGGTATACAGAAGGACTGTATACCATTGTCGGTGTAAAAGCCCACTTTTTGCCTGGTAGTTCTATCCATTATTGGGGAGATATCTATAACAGCACTCCATTAACGAACTGATGGAGAACCGTAAGCAGGACCGGAACAACAGTGTGGCGATATTGACATTATAGGCATATTTTAACCTTGCATCTTGTAAGTGTGAATTTTTGTAGTCAGGGCTCTGACTGAAATAAAGCTGATACAGTGAATCGCGGATGCGCTTGTCTTTTTTTCTATTCAAACTGTGTAAATTACAGCATTACAGAACAGGGGGCGTTAAAGTGACCACATAATGTCTCTGGTGACACTGTGCCTCTGGAAATCTCTGGTCTGGAGCGTTATGGCTGCCAAATTATTTACAGTTGAGATTGTGGTAGTAAACTGTCTACAAGCTGCCAAATTACACTTACACCATTAAAATCCAACCCAAGACTACAAGATGCCAACCACTTACTTACATCCCTTTCAATTTTGAAAATGTTGACTGGTTTGTATATGATAGTCAGAATGTGACTGAAATGGACAATGGAAGGAACGGAAGTGTAAAATATACAGCAGGGGAGTGCACTGTGAACAATCTAATATGCACGTCAGTCTTAATAAAAAAACATAAACAGATAACAATCTCCAGCATGATATCCCTTTAAATATGACATCCATTTCCTGCTCAAAGCATGCGCCTTGTTGGCATTGGGTAAAATGAATGTGCACCAGCTCAATAATGCCTGCTGAAAATTGTCTTCCAAACTACACCTCTCCCTACAATGCATGGGCCTACCTTTCAGTCTACTTAGCAGGCGTCAGATCTATAGCCAGTTAGACATGTATGTCAGATATGTTGCTTAGTATGCATAGTTAAAAACAAATTACAAGTTTCTGGCCATTTATAGGATTCTGTACTGCTTTATACAATAGCTATTGATTGCTACCGGGATTTACCTTTAAAGCAATGTAATTATAAAAGGTATTAGAAAAGAGAACATTGGGGAAAAAAAGTGCCTAACGTGTTCAGTTCATCCTTCCTACCTTAGCAATAGTGCTGAGTCAGTTTATGCTGTTGCAGGAGAGAGGCTGAAGGTCACAAACACATTTACTGTACCTAGCATTGCATAACATTATGTTCATGCATTACAGAGATTTGCTGGAATTACATAACCTTACCAAGATGCAATCAAGTAGAACAACCTATAATGTCTAACTCCTTTAAAGCACAGAGAGAGAATAGTTTAAAGGGACAGTAATTGCATTTTATTTGCATCAGTAATGAATCACTGCATTGTAAAATATATTCATAGAAAATAAATGTTTTAAAAAAATGTAAATCTGTAAAAATATAGCATGGTTTTGTAACTCATTTGACCCCACATTGCCAAGTACTTTTTCAACCATCAAACCAATAAATCAAACCAATTAAGACACACACCACTCTCTTGGGATGGAAAGACTGCAGCTTATTTATTAACATAACCAATTTAAATAACTAACTTTACAACTCATAACATTTAGCATTCACAATTCAACCACAGTGCTTGCCCCCTTTAATTATCCATCCCAACCACCTCGGGGGGTGGGAAGGAACTTCCACATTTACCTCTCCCCCCCTGTTAAACTGACAGGAGGTGCCAGCCACTTCATAACAGGTGTAAGCCTCTAAAACCTGGAGCAAGCACCCCGCCACAGCTGCGAAAGACCATACTCCTCTTCATCTAAAACCAGGGAGGGAGGGCGGGAACTTCTCCTCACTGTGTCTCTCCGGATAAAAGATGCCTCAACTTCCTGTTCAAAGCCCACCCCTTGTCGTTTACTTCATCCTATGCCCTTCTTCTAAGTGGAGTCAAATAACCCTTCCTTTTAGTCTCTCATTCAGGCTTATTACGTTCTTGTTCATTGCATCTCCTTTGCTGTGGCCAATTAGGTAGATATATGAATGAGCTCCTGCACACATCTAGCAATCACTATGCACCATGTTTTTAAGAGTAAAGCATACACTTTTGGAATTTAACATTGCACAATCAGTTCTAGTGAACTGCTTGTGCAATGCCACCCCTCTAGATTCACTGACAATTGTCCACTAGCAGGTGGCAGGGTTTCCTTTCTAAATTGCTTGGAAAATTGTTTGCAACAGATCCTGGCTGTTTGCTTTGAGGATAGGTGGTCACACCTATCCTCAAAAAAACCTTCTTTTGATCCAACCTCCCCATCCAAATACTGCCCTATTTCCCTACTCCCTCTTTCCTCAAAGCTTTTCGAAAAGCTAGTACACGCATGCCTATCCCATTTCCTCACATTAAATTCCCTCCTTGACCCACTGCAATCTGGATTTCGTCCCCATCACTCCACAGAGACAGCAATCATTAAAGTTACCAATGACCTACTTACAGCAAAATCAAAAGGCAACTTCTCTCTGCTTATCCTCCTTGATCTGTTTGCAGCCTTTGATACTGTTGACCACCCTCTTTTGCTCCAAACCCTTCAATCCTTCAGCATTTGTGATACAGCCCTCTTGTGGTTCTCTTCCTACCTGTCAAACCATACCTTCAGCGTAGCCTTCTCTGGGGCCTCCTCTGCCCCTTCTCCACTTTCTGTTGGGGTACCGCAAGGCTCTGTCCTTGGTCCCCTTCTCTTTTCAATCTACATGTCATCTTTAGTTTCCCTAATAAAGTCCCACGGGTTCCAATATCATTTGTATGCTGATGACACCCAAATCTAATTCACTGCATCAGACCTATCTTCTTCCTTGCTAACCCGTGTCACTAACTGTATCACATCTCTTCCTGGATGTCCTCTCACTACCTCAAGCTAATTCTCTCCAAAACTGAGCTCCTTATTTCCCCCCCTTCTTCCACCCCCAATTTCTATATAACTGTCTACAACTCCATCATTACCCCTACCCTGCATGCCCAATGTCTTGGGGTCACACTTGACTCAGATCTTTTTTTCACTCCTCACATTCAGTCCTTGGCTAAATCCTGCCGCTTCTACCTTATAAACATCTCTAAAATTAGACATTTCCTTACACATGACAAAACTAAGATTTTAATCCACTCTCTCATCCTTTCCCATCTTGATTACTGCAACTCTGTCCTCTCTGGTTTCCCCAGCTGCTGCCTAGCTCCTTTACAATCCATAATGAATGCCTCTGCCAGGCTCATCTTCTTTACACATTGTTCTTCATCTGCTGCACCTCTCTGCCAATCCTTTCACTGGCTTCCTCTTGTGTCCAGGATTAAACACAAAATTCTCACTCTGACATACAAAGCCCTCAACTGCACTGCTTCCCCCTATATCTCAGACCTTGTCTCCAGATACTCTCACTCCCATCCCCTTCGCTCTGCTCATGACCTCCTACTCTCCTCCTCTCTTGTTACCTCCTCACACTCCCATTTACAGGACTTCTCCAGACTGGCTTCCATCTTGTGGAACTCTCAGCCTCGCTCCACAAGACTTTTCCCTAGTTTTGAAAGCTTCAAGCACTCCCTAAAGACTCTACTGTTCAGGGATACATACAACCTACACTAAACTTTCTTTATACCAGTTCCTCTCCTCCATTGCTATTCCCTTGAACCACCTTAGCATTTAAGCCTAAGAGCCCAGCTGTTTGTAGATCACCTTCTTTAGAGCTGACTACAACAGTGCGACTCTTGGCAGGGCCCTCTACCATTTTGATCCCTTTAAATGTTTCCTTGTATTCCGCCTATGTTTACAGCGCTGCAGAATCTGTTGGCGCTCTACAAATAGCTGATAATAATAATAATAATTTTGTGCTCGTCTAATGACACATCCATGAAAAAAAACAGAAAACCTATCATGAATTTGTCTATGTTATGTAATGTGTGTCGCAGAATTAATTCAGTTAATTTCAGCAATCAATATCAAGAGTCCACTTGCATTTACAGCTGGTGAACTTGTCATCTGGGAGGTGTTTCCATACATTTACAGCTGGTGAACTTGTCACCTGAGAGGTGTTTTCCCACATGTTTCCTTTTAAGAAACAACATTGTGCTAGTATAATGACACATCCACGAAAAAAACAGAAAATCTGTCATGAATTTGTCTATGTTATAATTCAGTCAATTACTGCAATCATTTACAGCTGGAGAACTTGGCATTATAAAAAGGTGTTTCAACCAACACACAATAGTTCAGTTCCATATTCAGTTGCAATGGAGATCATGCACATGATTGAGTTTACGTTACTAGACGCAGAGCAAGACGGGTGATGATACAAGCTGCAGAGCGTCAAACAAGACGCCTGATGGTGCCAAGGGTTTTCCTGCCACTATTGGTCTCCATGCCCTCAGTGATCGAGAGGTGATCCATAGATATCGGCTCAGTAGGGCTGCTATTGAGAGCCTCTATGCCAAAATCAAGGACTCTCTCGAACCACTGACTAAAATGACTAGGGCAAACCCTGGAATGGTGAAGTTTCTATAGGTCCTATATTTTTTGGCAACTGGATCGTTCCAAGCTTTGACAAGTCTAGGCGTTGGTATGAGCCAGGCAACCTTCTCCCGTCATCTGAAGCTTGTCCTTAAGGCCTTGCAACAGCACCTAGTCCATCATGTCCATTTCCACAAAACACTGGAGGAGTGTCATGATGTCAAGCTCCTGTTTTATAATCTTGCTGGGTTGCCAAAAGTATTGGGGGCGATAGACTGCACGCATATATTGGTGCAGCCTCCCAGTGGAAGAGAGGAGCCTTCCCGGGACAGGAAGCAAAACCACTCGCTGAATATCCAGGTAATCTGTGACTCCAGGCTGAGAATCATGAACGTCCGCTCTGGATTGCCTGGTTCTAGTCACGATTCCTTCATCCTCCGGAATTCATACATATACGATCAGTTCCAGGAAGGACAAATACCAGAGGGAATCCTAATAGGTAAATATCTCTTATAAATTTTCATATATGTAGATTATAGCATTAATTCATTTAGATTGCTAATATCAATGCTCTATTTCTTTTACACAGGTGATTCTGGATATTCTTTTCTTCCATGGCTGTTCACACCCGTCAATAACCCCAACAGAGTGGAAGAGGTGCGCTACAATGAGGCACACATCGATACGAGATCCTTGATTGAGTGCATTTTTGTCGTATTGAAGTGCCGTTTCCGATGCTTGGACACCTCCAGTGGGGTTCTTCAGTATGCCCCCTTCAAAGTCTTTATTATTTTCCTTATCTGCTGTATGTTACACAACATTGCCATTAACATGCCTGATATAGATCTGGAGAGCTTGGATGTCCCCGAGTATGACAATAATTTAGCACCATTACAGCAAAATGATGCAAGGGAAGTCCAAGCTTGAGCATACTATATTCAGGCTGTTTTTGGCCAATAATGGTGTAATGATTGACTGTTTAACATACCAGCATATTTATTTTTGTAATATTATCTTACAGTATTGCTTTTTGCCAAAAGATGTTAATTTTGGTTATCTTGCAATTATTGACTTTGAAAGTTTGTCAAAAAACATCTTGAAAAAATATCTTTCAATAAAGCTTATTTATTGTACACTTGACTCTGTTTTTCAATCTAAATTGTTTCTTTGATTATCAATAAATTTGTGCATAAATAAGCAAAATAGTTTGAAATGCAAAATAGATTTGTATCATGGGTTTAATCTCTCATGTTTTTGAATGTTAAGGTGACAGCAAAGTCAAAATTAAACCTTTATGAATCAGATAGGGCATGTAATTTTAAGCAACATTACTATTTCACTTTTTTTCTAATGTGCTTTGTACTCTTTGTATTATTATTTGAAAGATACACCTAGGCAGCCTCATATGATAATATCTAAGTATTTGAAGGATGCCTCTTATCACATGCTGTTTAATTTGCTTTTCACAACAGGGGAGGGCTATTTCATGTGAGCCTTATAGATAACATTGTAATCACGCACCTTGCTTTTTGCAGACAATGCACTAATTGGCTAATATGCAAGTCAATTGATAATAAATTAAATATGTAATCAGAGGGCTGTCAAGAGATGCTGAGATACAATGTAATAAGAGGTAAAAAGTTTAGTAACGGGACATGAAAACAAAGATTTTCTTTCAGGATTTATGTAGAGACAGTCAACACCAGAATTTTTGTTGTTTAAAAAGATAGATAATCCCTTTATTACCCATTCCCCAGTTTTGCATAACCAACATGGTTATATTAATACACTTTTTACCTCTGTAATTACATTGTATCTACGTCTCTGCAAACTGCCCCATTATTTCAGTTCTTTTGACAGACTTGCATGTTAGCCAATCAGTGCTCACTCCACGGTAACTTCACGTGCATGGGCTCAATATTATCTATATGAAACACATGAACTAACGCCATCTAGTGGTGAAAAACTGTCAAAATGCTTTCAGATTAGAGGCGGCCTTCAAGGTCTAAGAAATTAGCATATGAACCTCCTAGGTTTAGCTTTCAACTAAGAATACTAAGAGAACAAAGCAAAATTAGCGATAAAAGTAAATTGGAAAGTTGTTTAAAATGACATGCCCTATCTGAATCATGAAATTTGTTTTTGGACTTGACTGTCCCTTTAACAACTTTCCCGTTTACTTCTACTATCAAATGTGCTTCATTCTATTGGTATCATTTGTTGAAGGAGCATCAATGCACTACTGGTTTCTAACTGAACACATGTGTAAGCCAATGACAATCGGTATATACAGTATATGCAGACAACAATCAGCAGATGGAACCTATATTATTTTCTGCTCCTGAGATTACCTACATATTTTCTTCATCAAAGCATAACAGGAGAAGGAAGCAAATTAAATAATAGAAGTAAATTAGAAAGTGCATTACAATCACATGCTATTTATGAATCCTAAATGAAAATATTAGCGATTCATGTCCTTTAAATAGAAGTGTGTTGTTTATGCAAAACTGGTGATTGGCTAATAAAGGGATTATCTATCCTTTTTAACAATAAAACTAGACATGTGCACCGCTAAAAAATTCGGTTCGTTTTCGGTTCGGATCGATTCGGACTTTTAGAATTTCGTTTCGGATCGAATCTGATTCGGCAAAATTTGAATAAATTCGTTTCGGATTTATTCGGATCCGAATAAATTCGTTTCGGATTTATTCGGATTCGGCTGAATTCGGTTCTATTCCGTTCCGAAATTCGGTATGTTTTTACTACACTAACACCCATTTAGTACACTAAGTCACTAACACCCATAAACTACCTATGAACCACTAAACCGAGGCCCCCCCACATCGCAAACCCTATAATATCATTATTTAACCCCTAATCTGCCGATCGGATATCGCCGCCGCCTACATTATAGCTATTAACCCCTAATCTGCTGTCCCTAACACCGCCGACCCCTACATTATAGTTATTAACCCCTAATCTGCCTCCCCCAACGTCGCCGCAATCTAACTACAAGTATTAACCCCTAATCTGCCGACCCGATATCGCCGCCGCCTACATTATAGCTATTAACCCCTAATCTGCTGTCCCTAACACCGCCGACCCCTACATTATAGTTATTAACCCCTAATCTGCCTCCCCCAACGTCGCCGCAATCTAACTACAAGTATTAACCCCTAATCTGCAGACCCGATATCGCCGCCGCCTACATTATAGCTATTAACCCCTAATCTGCTGTCCCTAACACCGCCGACCCCTACATTATAGTTATTAACCCCTAATCTGCCTCCCCCCAACGTCGCCGCAATCTAACTACAAGTATTAACCCCTAATCTGCCGACCGCAAATCGCCGCCACTATAATAAATGTATTAACCCCTAAACCGCCGCACTCCCGCCTCGCAAACACTATAATACATTTTATTAACCCCTAATCTGCCCTCCCTAACATCGCCGCCACCTACCTACAATTATTAACCCCTAATCTCCCGCCCCCATCGTCGCCGCTACTATAATAAGGTTATTAACCCCTAAACCTAAATCTAACCCTAACCCTAACACCCCCTAACTTAAATATAATTTAAATAAAACGAAATAAGTTTACTATAGTTAAATAAATGAATCCTATTTAAAACTAAAGACTTACCTGTAAAATAAACCCTAAGATAGCTGCAATATAACTAATAGTTACTTTGTAGCTATTTTAGGATTTATATTTATTTTACAGGCAACTTTGTATTTATTTTAACTAGGTACAATAGTTATTAAATAGTTAATAACTATTTAATAACTACCTAGCTAAAATAAATACAAATTTACCTGTAAAATAAATCCTAACCTAAGTTACACTAACACCTAACACTACACTGTCATTAAATTAACTAAATAAATGAATCATATTTAAAACAAAATACTTACCTGTAAAATAAACTCTAATATAGCTGCAATATAACTAATAGTTACATTGTAGCTATTTTAGCATTTATATTTATTTTACAGGCAACTTTGTATTTATTTTAACTAGGTACAAAAGCTATTAAATATTTATTGACTAATTAATAGCTACCTAGTTAAAATAATTACAAAATTACCTGTAAAATAAATCCTAACCTAAGTTACTATTAAACCTAACACTACACTATCATTAAATAAATTAACTACAAGTACCTACAATTATCTACAATTAAATAAACTAAAGTACAAAACCCCCCCACTAAATTACAAAAAAAAAAAAACACTAAATTACAAAAAATAAAAAAATATTACAAGAATTTTAAACTAATTACACCTAATCTAAGCCCCCTAATAAAATAACAAAGCCCCCCAAAATAAAAAAAATGCCCTACCCTATACTAAATTACAAAAGTTAACAGCTCTATTACCTTACCAGCCCTGAACAGGGCCCTTTGCGGGGCATGCCCCAAAGAAAACAGCTCTTTTGCCTGTAAAAAAAAAAACACAATCCCCCCCCCACATTACAACCCACCACCCACATACCCCTACTCTAACCCAAACCCCCCTTAAATAAACCTAACACTACCCCCCTGAAGATCTCCCTACCTTGAGTCGTGTTCACCCAGCCGGGCCGAAGTCTTCATCCGATGGGGCAGAAGAGGACATCCAGACCGGCAGAAATCTTCATCCAAGCGGGGCAAGAAGAGGTCTTCCATCCATCATACAAGTACCAAAATACAAACAAACACTAAATTACCAAAAATAATAAAATATTACAATAATTTTAAACTAATTACACCTAATCTAAGCCCCCTACTAGCTATTAATATAGCTACAATATAACTAATAGTTACATTGTAGCTATTTTAGGATTTATATTTATTTTACAGGCAACTTTGTATTTATTTTAACTAGGTACAATAGCTATTAAATAGTTAATAACTATTTAATAACTACCTAGCTAAAATAAATACAAATTTACCTGTAAAATAAATCATAACCTAAGTTACAATTACACCTAACACTACACTATCATTAAATTAACTAAATAAATGAATCCTATATAAAACTAAAGACTTACCTGTAAAATAAACCCTAATATAGCTGCAATATAACTAATAGTTACATTGTAGCTATTTTAGCATTTATATTTATTGTACAGGCAACTTTGTATTTATTTTAACTAGGTACAATAGCTATTAAATAGATATTGACTATTTAATAGCTACCTAGTTAAAATAATTACAAAATTACCTGTAAAATAAATCCTAACCTAAGTTACAATTAAACCTAACACTACACTATCATTAAATAAATTAACTACAAGTACCTACAATTAAATACAATTAAAAAACTAAACTAAAGTACAACCCCCCCCCACTAAATTACAAAAAATAAAAAAATATTACAAGAATTTTAAACTAATTACACCTAATCTAAGCCCCCTAATAAAATAACAAAGCCCCCGAAAAATAAAAAAAATGCCCTACCCTATACTAAATTACAAAAGTTAACAGCTCTATTACCTTACCAGCCCTGAACAGGGCCCTTTGCGGGGCATGCCCCAAAGAAAACAGCTCTTTTGCCTGTAAAAAAAAACACAACCCCCCCCCCCCACATTACAACCCACCACCCACATACCCCTACTCTAACCCAAACCCCCCTTAAATAAACCTAACACTACCCCCCTGAAGATCTCCCTACCTTGAGTCGTGTTCACCCAGCCGGGCCGAAGTCTTCATCCGATGGGGCAGAAGAGGACATCCAGACTGGCAGAAGTCTTCATCCAAGCAGGGCAAGAAGAGGTCTTCCATCCATCAGAAAAGTACAAAAAAACAAACAAACACTAAATTAGCAAAAATAATAAAATATTGCAATAATTTTAAACTAATTACACCTAATCTAAGCCCCCTACTAGCTATTAATATAGCTACAATATAACTAATAGTTACATTGTAGCTATTTTAGGATTTATATTTATTTTACAGGCAACTTTGTATTTATTTTAACTAGGTACAATAGCTATTAAATAGTTAATAACTACCTAGCTAAAATAAATACAAATTTACCTGTAAAATAAACCCTAACCTAAGTTACAATTACACCTAACACTACACTGTCATTAAATTAACTAAATAAATTAATCCTATATAAAACTAAATACTTACCTGTAAAATAAACCCTAATATAGCTACAATATAACTAATAGTTACATTGTAGCTATTTTAGCATTTATATTTATTTTACAGGCAACTTTGTATTTATTTTAACTAGGTACAATAGCTATTAAATAGTTATTTACTATTTAATAGCTACCTAGTTAAAATAATTACAAAATTACCTGTAAAATAAATCCTAACCTAAGTTACTATTAAACCTAACACTACACTATCATTAAATAAATTAACTACAAGTACCTACAATTAAATACAATGAAATAAACTAAACTAAAGTACAAAAAAAACAAACACTAAATTACAAAAAATAAAAAAAAATTACAAGAATTTTAAACTAATTACACCTAATCTAAGCCCCCTAATAAAATAACAAAGCCCCCCAAAATAAAAAAATGCCCTACCCTATACTAAATTACAAAAGTAATCAGCTCTATTACCTTACCAGCCCTTAAAAGGGCCTTTTGCGGGGCATGCCCCAAAGAAAACAGCTCTTTTGCCTGTAAAAAAAAACACAATACCCCCCCCCCCACATTACAACCCACCACCCACATACCCCTACTCTAACCCAAACCCCCCTTAAATAAACCTAACACTACCCCCCCTGAAGATCTCTCTACCGTATCTTCACCCAGCGGGCCGAAGTCTTCATCCGATCGGGCAGAAGAGGACATCCAGACCGGCAGAAGTCTTCATCCAAGCGGGGCAAGAAGAGGTCTTCCATCCATCAGAAGTCTTGATCCAGGCGGCATCTTCTCTGTTCATCCATCCGGAGCGGAGCGGCAGCATCCTGAAGACATCCCACGCAGAGCATCCACTTCTTTCTTGATCCGACGACTAAGTGACTGTACCTTTAAGTGACGTCATCCAAGATGGCGTCCCTTGAATTCCGATTGGCTGATAGGATTCTATCAGCCAATCGGAATTAAGGTAGGAAAAATCTGATTGGCTGATTCAATCAGCCAATCAGATTCAAGTTCAATCCGATTGGCTGATGGAATCAGCCAATCAGATTGACCTCGCATTCTATTGGCTGATCGGAACAGCCAATAGAATGCGAGGTCAATCTGATTGGCTGATTCCATCAGCCAATCGGATTGAACTTGAATCTGATTGGCTGATTGAATCAGCCAATCAGATTTTTCCTACCTTAATTCCGATTGGCTGATAGAATCCTATCAGCCAATCGGAATTCAAGGGACGCCATCTTGGATGACGTCACTTAAAGGTACAGTCACTTAGTCGTCGGATCAAGAAAGAAGAGGATGCTCTGCGTGGGATGTCTTCAGGATGCTGCCGCTCCGCTCCGGATGGATGAACAGAGAAGATGCCGCCTGGATCAAGACTTCTGATGGATGGAAGACCTCTTCTTGCCCCGCTTGGATGAAGACTTCTGCCGGTCTGGATGTCCTCTTCTGCCCGATCGGATGAAGACTTCGGCCCGCTGGGTGAAGATACGGTAGAGAGATCTTCAGGGGGGTAGTGTTAGGTTTATTTAAGGGGGGTTTGGGTTAGAGTAGGGGTATGTGGGTGGTGGGTTGTAATGTGGGGGGGGGGTATTGTGTTTTTTTTTACAGGCAAAAGAGCTGTTTTCTTTGGGGCATGCCCCGCAAAAGGCCCTTTTAAGGGCTGGTAAGGTAATAGAGCTGATTACTTTTGTAATTTAGTATAGGGTAGGGCATTTTTTTATTTTGGGGGGCTTTGTTATTTTATTAGGGGGCTTAGATTAGGTGTAATTAGTTTAAAATTCTTGTAATTTTTTTTTATTTTTTGTAATTTAGTGTTTGTTTTTTTTGTACTTTAGTTTAGTTTATTTCATTGTATTTAATTGTAGGTACTTGTAGTTAATTTATTTAATGATAGTGTAGTGTTAGGTTTAATAGTAACTTAGGTTAGGATTTATTTTACAGGTAATTTTGTAATTATTTTAACTAGGTAGCTATTAAATAGTAAATAACTATTTAATAGCTATTGTACCTAGTTAAAATAAATACAAAGTTGCCTGTAAAATAAATATAAATGCTAAAATAGCTACAATGTAACTATTAGTTATATTGTAGCTATATTAGGGTTTATTTTACAGGTAAGTATTTAGTTTTATATAGGATTAATTTATTTAGTTAATTTAATGACAGTGTAGTGTTAGGTGTAATTGTAACTTAGGTTAGGGTTTATTTTACAGGTAAATTTGTATTTATTTTAGCTAGGTAGTTATTAACTATTTAATAGCTATTGTACCTAGTTAAAATAAATACAAAGTTGCCTGTAAAATAAATATAAATCCTAAAATAGCTACAATGTAACTATTAGTTATATTGTAGCTATTTTAATAGCTAGTAAGGGGCTTAGATTAGGTGTAATTAGTTTAAAATTATTGTAATATTTTATTATTTTTGCTAATTTAGTGTTTGTTTGTTTTTTTGTACTTTTCTGATGGATGGAAGACCTCTTCTTGCCCCGCTTGGATGAAGACTTCTGCCGGTCTGGATGTCCTCTTCTGCCCCATCGGATGAAGACTTCGGCCCGGCTGGGTGAACACGACTCAAGGTAGGGAGATCTTCAGGGGGGTAGTGCTAGGTTTATTTAAGGGGGGTTTGGGTTAGAGTAGGGGTATGTGGGTGGTGGGTTGTAATGTGGGGGGAGGGATTGTGTTTTTTTTTTACAGGCAAAAGAGCTGTTTTCTTTGGGGCATGCCCCGCAAAGGGCCCTGTTCAGGGCTGGTAAGGTAATAGAGCTGTTAACTTTTGTAATTTAGTATAGGTTAGGGCATTTTTTTTATTTTGGGGGGCTTTGTTATTTTATTAGGGGGCTTAGATTAGGTGTAATTAGTTTAAAATTCTTGTAATATTTTTTTATTTTTTGTAATTTAGTGGGGGGGGGGTTTGTACTTTAGTTTAGTTTTTTTAATTGCATTTAATTGTAGGTACTTGTAGTTAATTTATTTAATGATAGTGTAGTGTTAGGTTTAATTGTAACTTAGGTTAGGATTTATTTTACAGGTAATTTTGTAATTATTTTAACTAGGTAACTATTAAATAGTCAATATCTATTTAATAGCTATTGAACCTAGTTAAAATGAATACAAAGTTGCCTGTACAATAAATATAAATGCTAAAATAGCTACAATGTAACTATTAGTTATATTGCAGCTATATTAGGGTTTATTTTACAGGTAAGTCTTTAGTTTTATATAGGATTCATTTATTTAGTTAATTTAATGATAGTGTAGTGTTAGGTGTAATTGTAACTTAGGTTATGATTTATTTTACAGGTAAATTTGTATTTATTTTAGCTAGGTAGTTATTAAATAGTTATTAACTATTTAATAACTATTGTACCTAGTTAAAATAAATACAAAGTTGCCTGTAAAATACATATAAATCCTAAAATAGCTACAATGTAACTATTAGTTATATTGAAGCTATATTAATAGCTAGTAGGGGGCTTAGATTAGGTGTAATTAGTTTAAAATTATTGTAATATTTTATTATTTTTGGTAATTTAGTGTTTGTTTGTATTTTGGTACTTGTATGATGGATGGAAGACCTCTTCTTGCCCCGCTTGGATGAAGACTTCTGCCGGTCTGGATGTCCTCTTCTGCCCCATCGGATGAAGACTTCGGCCCGGCTGGGTGAACACGACTCAAGGTAGGGAGATCTTCAGGGGGGTAGTGTTAGGTTTATTTAAGGGGGGTTTGGGTTAGAGTAGGGGTATGTGGGTGGTGGGTTGTAATGTGGGGGGGGGATTGTGTTTTTTTTTTTACAGGCAAAAGAGCTGTTTTCTTTGGGGCATGCCCCGCAAAGGGCACTGTTCAGGGCTGGTAAGGTAATAGAGCTGTTAACTTTTGTAATTTAGTATAGGGTAGGGCATTTTTTTTTTATTTTGGGGGGCTTTGTTATTTTATTAGGGGGCTTAGATTAGGTGTAATTAGTTTAAAATTCTTGTAATATTTTTTTATTTTTTGTAATTTAGTGTTTGTTTGTTTTTTGTAATTTAGTGGGGGGGTTTTGTACTTTAGTTTATTTAATTGTAGATAATTGTAGGTACTTGTAGTTAATTTATTTAATGACAGTGTAGTGTTAGGTTTAATTGTAACTTAGGTTAGGATTTATTTTACAGGTAATTTTGTAATTATTTTAACTAGGTAGCTATTAATTAGTCAATAACTATTTAATAGCTTTTGTACCTAGTTAAAATAAATACAAAGTTGTCTGTAAAATAAATATAAATGCTAAAATAGCTACAATGTAACTATTAGTTATATTGCAGCTATATTAGGGTTTATTTTACAGGTAAGTATTTAGTTTTATATAGGATTCATTTATTTAGTTAATTTAATGACAGTGTAGTGTTAGGTGTTAGTGTAACTTAGGTTAGGATTTATTTTACAGGTAAATTTGTATTTATTTTAGCTAGGTAGTTATTAAATAGTTATTAACTATTTAATAACTATTGTACCTAGTTAAAATAAATACAAAGTTGCCTGTAAAATAAATATAAATCCTAAAATAGCTACAAAGTAACTATTAGTTATATTGCAGCTATCTTAGGGTTTATTTTACAGGTAAGTCTTTAGTTTTAAATAGGATTCATTTATTTAACTATAGTAAACTTATTTCGTTTTATTTAAATTATATTTAAGTTAGGGGGTGTTAGGGTTAGGGTTAGATTTAGGTTTAGGGGTTAATAACCTTATTATAGTAGCAGCGACGTTGCGGGCGGGAGATTAGGGGTTAATAATTGTAGGTAGGTGGCGGCGATGTTAGGGAGGGCAGATTAGGGGTTAATAAAATGTATTATAGTGTTTGCGAGGCGGGAGTGCGGCGGTTTAGGGGTTAATACATTTATTATAGTGGCGGCGATTTGCGGTCGGCAGATTAGGGGTTAATACTTGTAGTTAGATTGTGGCGACGTTGGGGGGGGCAGATTAGGGGTTAATAACTATAATGTAGGGGTCGGCGGTGTTAGGGACAGCAGATTAGGGGTTAATAGCTATAATGTAGGCGGCGGCGATATCGGATCGGCAGATTAGGGGTTAATACTTATAGTTAGATTGCGGCGACGTTGGGGGAGGCAGATTAGGGGTTAATAACTATAATGTAGGGGTCGGCGATGTTAGGGACAGCAGATTAGGGGTTAATAGTTATAATGTAGGCGGCGGCGATATCGGGTCGGCAGATTAGGGGTTAATACTTGTAGTTAGATTGCGGCGACGTTGGGGGGAGGCAGATTAGGGGTTAATAACTATAATGTAGGGGTCGGCGGTGTTAGGGACAGCAGATTAGGGGTTAATAGCTATAATGTAGGCGGCGGCGATATCGGGTCGGCAGATTAGGGGTTAATACTTATAGTTAGATTGCGGCGACGTTGGGGGGAGGCAGATTAGGGGTTAATAACTATAATGTAGGGGTCGGCGGTGTTAGGGACAGCAGATTAGGGGTTAATAGCTATAATGTAGGTGGCGGCGATATTCGGTCGGCAGATTAGGGGTTAATAAAATAATGCAGGTGTCAGCGATAGCGGAGGCAGCAGATTAGGGGTTAATAAGTGTTAGATTAGGGGTGTTTAGAGACTCGGGGTACATGTTAGGGTGTTAGGTGCAGACTTAGTGTTTCCCCATAGGAAACAATGGGGCTGCGGTGTTAGTTTTTTTTCAGCCGAAACTCCCATTGTTTCCTATGGGGAAATGCCGAATCTTAACGAGCTAATTCGGATTTATTCGGAGATACGGCAGCTATTTCGGATTCATTCGGTAGATTCGGAAGTATTTTAATTCGGAAATCCGAATCGATCCGAATCTCCGAATTTACCGAATTTACTGAATTTCCGAATTAATCCGAAACGAACCGCACATGTCTAAATAAAACCTCAGGTGTAGATTGACCCTTTAATAAACTGAGCACAGTATATCTTGCCCATGCATTGGATTTGAACAAGAAGTATTTTTAAAAAAAGGATTATGTAAATCAAATAAAAACAAATCAAATAAATAAATTAAGAAAATCATTTAATCCATGAAAATCTTAAAATAATAACACAAAACATTTTTTTAATGCATAATACAAATAAAAGTAACAAATATAGATGATAAAAAAAGATATAAAAAATAAATAAAAGAAAATAATGCTCTAATGTTTAGTCTGCTTAGAGGCAGGGGGAGATTGTGAAGGTGATCTCTCCCTTGCAGACCTCTCCCCTGTAGCAACATAAATAAATTCCTATTAAAATTCAGGTTGTCTTTGTCTGCCCTCTCCCAATGCTCCAGCTCCCTCTGCTCGATAGCTACCCTGCCCTGTCTACTACTAACCTCTCCCTATCACAATCTAACCTCTCCCTATCTATAAATACTATTTACCTTTCTAAATCTAATATGTCCCTATGTCTTAATTATCTTTCCCTTTCTAAAGCTAATCTTATTGACAATCTCTCCCTATCTAACTCTTTTCTGTCCCTATCTAATTGAATGCCCCTCTCTAGTATCTGCCCCTGTTGCTCAACAGATAATCTTAATGCCCCATGCAGCTCCTGGTGATCAACCCTGTACTGCCTCCCCAGAATCAACATTTCTCTCATTGCTGAATCTTTATTTAGAGGCAGATGTTCAGGGGCAGGATCAGCACGGCCAGGAGCTGCTCATGCAATAACAGCAGGGGCAACAGGGCCCAGAGCAGCAAGGGCAGGAGGGGCAGCTGGGGCGGGGGCAGGGGCAGCAGGGACAGGATCATCTAGATCATATGTTCCCTAGGAGATGTCCTGCTCCTGTGATTCCTGAAATAGGATCTATCCCAGGAACTCCTCCTCCTCCTGATCCTCATCCATAGTTGCACTTATCTCCCGAAGACAAACGGACAGCTCCTCTTCAACATCACGTGCACGACCGGTATCTAAAGAAAAGGTAAAATAAAAATATTCTAATCACACGTAATTTCAATTGAAACATTAATGGCATATGAAATTCAAAATGAAACTTTCAGGATTTCATATAGAGAATTTAAATTTAAGACACTTTAGTTTAATATGCATGACTCAGATAGGTAATGTTATCTTAATACACTTTTGAATAAACGTGTATTTTCTATAGTGCTTTGTTCTCTTGTTATTTCCTTTTGAAATATAAATATGCACATATCCTACACTAGTGGTAGCTATTTGCTGGTTGTTGCCTGCACACATTTTACTCTTTTGATTGTTTAACTAAATGTGTACAGCTAGCTGCCAGTATTGCAATGATTTTCCTTCAACAAATGATAAAAAGATAATTAATTAAACCCTGTTTAAATCATGAATGTCTAATTATGACTTTACTGTCCCTTTAAGCACAATTGATAATACCAGTCAGTTATTAATTTGTTTAAATTTGTTTAAATTGTATGCTCTATCCTAATATTGAAAGAAATCCTTTGTGTTTCTTGTCCCTTTAATTGTTTTTCAACACAGCTTTTTCTCTTCTAACCTTAGATTGCTTCTAATGACTGATTACCTCTTTACATGCTACAACACAAGATTCAATATATGTCACACCTATGATTGGCAACTCTGCCATGTTTTCCTGGACACTTATGAGTTACACATGTTGCAGGGTGTGCAGAGGGGAACATGAATTTCAGCCCTGGACAGCACACAAATAGTGATGTCGCGAACTTAAAATTTTCTGTTCGCGAACGGCGGATTTGAACTTCCGGTATTGTTTGCGAACCCGCGAACCTCGCGAACCGCCATTGAATTCAATAGGCAGGCAAACTTTAAAACCTACGTTGTTTCAAGGAGACTAACACCTGGACTGTGGCATGCTGGAGGGGGATCCCTGGCAAAACTCCCCTGGAAAATTACATAGTTTATGCAGAGTCTGCTTTTAACCCATAAAGGGCCTAAATCACCTAACATTCCCAAATTGTTTACAATAACGTGCTTTAAAACATCAGTTATGATGTTGTATCTATCAGGTAGTGTAAGGGTTACGGCCGCATCACAGTGACAGAGCAAACTCCAAGTGTAACGCACCGCAATCAACTGCAAACAGTCCACTTGCAGAACCACGAGATAGCTAGATTTGATAGACAGATACATAGATTACATAGCTCAATCGATGCAATATACATATGATCGATACACTGTACATAGATCAATACATGCAATATACATTTGATACATACAAATTACATCGATCAATAGATGCAATATACATTTGATAGATACGAATGTTATCACGCTGGCAGGCAAATACGCTGGCAGGCAGGAGGAAAGTGCAATTCAATGGCACGAGCAAACTGATGAATCACAAGCTAACAATTTTTAATTTTAAAGATTAACAATACTGTTACAACAACTAGGATTGGTGGCACTAATTGGCTAGTTGGGTCTGACACACAGGCTGGCAGGCAGGAGGGAACTGCAATTCAATGGCACTACTAGACTGCAGATTCACAGTCAAAAAAGTGATGATTCACAATGTTTTCTATACTGTTACAACAACTATGATTGGTGGCACTAATTGGCGAGTTGGGCCTGGCACACAGGCTGGCAGATATGAGTCGTGGCTGGTAGGTAGGGCAGCAATTTAACACAGTATGCTGTGTAAGTGACAAAAACACAGGCCTGATAGAAAATTAAGTTAGATTACACTAATTTAAAATTGTATATTTTAATATTAAAATAATGTTAAGAAGTGCAATGCACATATGAGTGGTCGCACTGGCTGGCTGCTACGTAGGGCAGCAATTAACAACAGTATGCTGTGTAAGTCAGATAGACAGTTAGAGACAGGCCTGATAGAAAATAAAATTAGATTACACTAGCATAATGATTTAAAGACTTTTTTGGGGGAATTTAAAGAAAAAGGTTAAGCACATAGATATGAGTCGTGGCTGATAGCCTTGGAAGGGCAGCTATTAAAAACAGTAGGCTCTGTAAGTCAGATACACACACGCCTGATAGAAAATACTATTAGATTACAATAGAAAATTGATTTAAATTTTTTTTTATGGGGGAATAAAAAAAAAAGGTTAAACACATATGAGTCGTGGCTCATAGACTAGGGAGGGCAGCAAGTAAACACAGTAGGCTCTGTATGTCAGCAAATCACACAGGCCTGATAGAAAATGATATTAGATTACAGTATCAAAAAAATTTAAACTTTTTTTTTTTTAAATTTAAATTAAGGTGAAGAAGATATCAGTGGTGGCTGCCTGGCACAGACCAATTAACCTAAAGACTGAAAAAAACTGAAGTATATTAATGCTGTGTGAGCCTGACAGACACAGGCCTGATAGAAAATGTAATTAGATTACACTAGCAAAATTATTTAATTTTTTTTTTAATTTAAAATAATGTTATAAACGGATATTAACACTGGTGGCTGGCACAGAGCAATGAACCAGAGTATATGCTGTGTGACACAGGCCTGATAGAAAATGAAAAAAAATTACACTATCAAAATAATTAAAATTTTTGGTTGGTTAAATTTAAACTAATGTTGTTAGGCAGATATCAGTGGTGGCAGTAATTACAGCATATGATGTGAGCCTTAAACACAGGCTGAAAGACAGGCAAATGCTAATAAAAATACGAAAAAAAACAAAAAAATAACAGCTCGAATTATAGCCCTAAAAAGGGCTTTATGGGGTGCTGTCCTTGCAGCAGAGATGAGATGAGTCCTTCTGGACTGTAGTGGACACTAAATACACTAGCCTAGCTATGTATTTCCCTATAATGTCAGCAGCAAAAACACAACACGTCCTCTCACTAAGAAAGCAAGGTCGTTATTAGTCTAAAATGGCAGCTTCCGAGTAGCTGGGAGGGTCTGTGAGGGAGTGTCTGATGTTGATTGGCTCTAATGTGTCAGAAGGCTGTGACATACAGGGTCAAAGTTTCCTCAATGATGACACATAAGGGGCGGATCGAACATCGCATATGTTCGCCCGTAGCGGCGAACGTGAACAATCTATGTTCACCGTGAACCGTTCACGGGCGAACAGTTTGGGACATCACTACACACGAATAGTAATCCTGGACAGCACTATTCACGTTCCTCCCTTCAAACCCTGCACCATGTTTAACTCATAAATGTCAATGAAAACAAGGCAGAGGTGGCAACCCTAGTCACTTCTGATATTGTTTGCTCCTTTCACTAATCTCAAAATCGTCTTTTACATGTTTGTTGGCATGACAGACAACTCTGAATTTGATCTTTTTCATAAAGATATATAAAAGCATTGACTAACCATTAAACTGCTTTGCATAACCAAGACATTTTTATTAATAATGTTTTTTTCAATTGTTTAAATACAGATATATATCTGCGATAAGGGCAATGTTTTCAGAGTTTAAGTTACTAGTCAATCACAAATTATAGCACAGATCAATGTAATTTAACAGTGTAGTTTAATACTGTGATATTATAGAGGAAGACTATTTAAACATTATGGCATTGACTGTCCCTTTAAGTGAGCACACTTAGAACATTAATGTATTTTCTTGTTTTTGTTACCTGTGGAGGATATAGACGAGGTTGGAGGTGGTCCAAAACCCCTTTGTACCTCCACTGAAATGAAAAAAGTGTACACATATACGGCTAGATTATGAGTTTTGCGGTGAGCTGAAAAAGCAGCGTTAACAGGTCCTAACACTGCTTTTTCACTACCGCTGGTATTATGAGTCTTGCAGGTTTAGGGGCACTGCACACTTTTTAGGCCTTACCGCAAACCGACGTAAAGTTTGTAAAGTCTTTTTTCTATGGGACTTCCATAGCGCTGGTATTACGAGTTTGTCCTGGGAGGCCAAAAAGTGAGCGGTACATCCTCTACCTCCAAGATTCGTACCGCATTTTAAAGTCAGTAGTTATGAGTTTTACACTACAACGCCGTAGCATAAAACTCATAACTAAAGTGCTAAAAAGTACACTAACACCCATAAACTACCTATTAACGCTAAGAGAAGTCTTCATCCAAGCGGCAAGATGTCCTCAACAAAGCCAACAGAAGTGGTCCTCCAGATGGGCAGAAGTGGTCCTCCAGATGGGCAGAAGTCTTCATTCAGACAGCATCTTCTATCTTCATCCTTCCGGCGCGGAGCGGGTCCATCTTCAAGACATCTGACGCTGTAATGAACCAATGCGGGGTCAACTGGATCTCAACTGCAGAGTTGTAGAAAAAATATTTAAATGTATCACTTTAGCAATTGGGCTATTGATTGGCAATAACCAGGCTGCTTGAAGTGAAATAGTTATTCTCAGAAAAGGGAATTGCTGAACAGAAGTTTTGTCAAGCAAAAAGAAAAAATTACAAAGCAGCACTAGAATGCTGTTAAACGTCACAGCAACAGAAAAAATAAAATATTCTCAGATGCAGCTTTACTAACTTAGATAACTTCCCTTAGGTAGAAGGAATGCGTATGAATCAGAGGATATAGTGTTAATTATGTGAGAGGAATTCTTCCAATATGCTGTTAATAAAGTCTTTTAGTATGCATAAGTTGAAGCAATTCACAGTATAAGAAGCATGTCAGCAAGCAGTTTATACAGAGCAAAATAAAGCTGAGTGTCCAAAGTAATTGATAAAGTTGCGTCAGTGAAAGTCTTAGGTAGATGTAGCTTATTCAGATTCAGCAACAGTTTAAAATAGTAGAAGGCTTACCCCCAAACACCAGTTTCACTTTAACAGGAGTGGGTCTGTTTGCAGAAACTTCTTAAGTATAAGCAGAGCGGACGCTGCGTGTGGTGGAGATGCAAAGTTTAGCAGCAAGCGGGGGGTGGAGTCCGGAGAGCGTGTAACGCTTCAGAGTCACAGCCAAAGTTGAGGTGAAGGGAGACGGCAAGGCAGCTGCTGTTGAGTAAGGTGAGTACCGAAGAAGCGTGCACGCTTAGGTGTAGAGAGCTCATGCAGCAGTTGGAAGTAAAACAGCACAATCCGTTGAAGTTAGCAAAGTTTGTTAGGACGCTGCTCCCCAGGAAAGCGTTGATATAAATAAACTGGTAGTCCAAATAATCTTATAAGCAAATTCAGAGCTGAAAGAAGTTGTTAGCTTCAGAACTGGTTCAGGAACTTTAATAATTAAGCACCTGTCTGTAGTCAGCTGATACCTTAAATACAGGTAAAGCAGAGATCAGGTGACAGGGTAAGGAGAAAAGTAAAACATGGAGTGGAATCCTTACAGACGCGGAGCATCCTCTTCTTCCAACGGACTAACGACGAATGAAGGTACCTTTAAATGACGTCATCCAAGATGGCATCTCTTAGATTCCGATTGGCTGATAGAATTCTATCAGCCAATCGGAATTAAGGTAGAAAAAATCCTATTGGCTGATTGGATCAGCCAATCGGATTGAGCTCGCATTCCATTGGCTGATTGGAACAGCCAATAGAATGCGAGCTCAATCCTATTGACTGATTGGATCAGCCAATAAGATTGAAGTTCAATCCTATTGGCTGATCCAATTAGCCAATACGATTTTTTCTACCTTAATTCCGATTGGCTGATCAGCCAATCGGAATCAGCCAATCGGAATTAGCTAATCGGAATCTAAGGGACGCCATCTTGGATGGCGTCATTTAAAGGTACCTTCATTCGTCGTTAGTCCGTCGGAAAAAGAGGATTCTCTGCTTCGGATGTCTTGAAGATGGACCCGCTCCGCGCCGGAAGAATGAAGATAGAAGATGTCGTCTGGATGAAGACTTCTGCCCATCTGGAGGACCACTTCTGCCAGTCTGGAGGACCACTTCTGCCGGCTTTGTTGAGGACATCTCCCGGTAAGTGAATCTTCGGGGGTTAGAGTTAGGATTTTTTTAAGGGTGTATTGGGTGGGTTTATTTTTTAGGTTAGGGCTTTGGGCCTGCAATAGAGCTAAATGCCCTTTTAAGGGCAATGCCCATTCAAATGCCCTTTTCAGGGCAATGGGGAGCTTAGGTTTTTTTAGTTAGGCTTTTATTTGGGGGGTTGGTTGTGTGGGTGGTGGGTTTTACTGTTGGGGGGTTGTTTGTATTTTTTTTACAGGTAAAAGCTGATTTCTTTGGGGCAATGCCCTGCAAAAGGCCCTTTTAAGGGCTATTGATAGTTTAGTTTAGGCTAGGGTTTTTTTTTATTTTTGGGGGGCTTTTTTTTATTTTGATAGGGCTCTTAGATTAGGTGTAATTAGTTTAAATATCTTGTAATTTGTTTTTTATTTTCTGTAATTTAGTTGATTTTTTTGTGATTTAGCTAATTTAATTTAATTTATTTAATTGTATTTAAGTTAGGGAATTGATTTAATTGTAGTCTAGTGTTAGGTGTTAGTGTAACTTAGGTTAGGTTTTATTTTACAGGTAAATTTGTATTTATTTAAGCTTGGTAGTTAGTAAATAGTTATTAACTATTTAATAACTATTCTACCTAGTTAAAATAAATACAAACTTGCATGTACAATAAAAATAAACCCTAAGATAGATACAATGTAACTATTAGTTATATTGTAGCTAGCTTAGGGTTTATTTTATAGGTAAGTATTTAGTTTTAAATAGGAATAATTTAGTTAATGATAGTATTTTATTTAGATTTATTTTAATTATATTTAAGTTAGGGGGTGTTATGGTTAGACTTAGGTTTAGGGGTTAATAAATTTAGAATAGTGGCTGCGACGTTGGGGGCAGCAGATTAGGGGTTAATAAGTGTAGGTAGGTTGCGGCGACATTGGGGGCGGCAGATTAGGGGTTAATAAATATAATGTAGGTGTTGGCGATGTTGGGGGAAGCAGATTAGGGGTTAATAAATATAATGTAGGTGGTGGCGGCGATGTCCGGAGCGGCAGATTAGGGGTTAATAAGTATAAAGTAGGTGGCGGCGATGTCGGGGGCGGCAGATTAGGGGTTAATAAGTATAAGATTAGGGGTGTTTAGACTCGGGGTTCTTGTTAGGGTGTTAGGTGTAGACATAAAATGTGTTTCCCAATAGGAATCAATGGGGCTGTGTTACTGAGATTTACGCTGCTTTTTGGCAGGTGTTTCTCAGACGGTTTTTTGTAATTTAGTTGATTGTATTTAATTTATTTAATTGTATTTAATTTAGGTAATTTATTTAATTGTAGTGTAGTGTTAGGTGTTAGTGTAACTTAGGCTAGGTTTTATTTTACAGGTAAATTTGTATTTATTTTAGCTAGGTAGTAAGTAAATAGTTAATAACTATTTAGTAACTATTCTACCTAGTTAAAATAAATACAAACTTGCCTGTAAAATAAAAATAAAACCTAAGCTAGCTACAATGTAACTATTAGTTATATTGTAGCTAATTTAGGGTTTATTTTATAGGTAAGTATTTATTTTTAAATAGGAATTATTTAGTTATTAATAGTAAGTTTTATTTAAATTAATTTTAATTATATTTAAGTTAGGGGGTGTTAGGGTTAGGGTTATACTTAGATTTAGGGGTTAATAAATTTAGTATAGTGGCGGCAACGTTGGGGGCGGCAGATTAGGGGTTAATAAATGTAGGTAGGTGGCGGTGATGTTAGGGGTGGCAGATTAGGGGTTAATACTATTTAACTAGTGTTTGCGAGGCGGGAGTGTGGCGGTTTAGGGGTTAATATGGTTATTATAGTGGCGGCAATGTCCGGAGCGGAAGATTAGCGGTTAATAAGTATAATGTAGGTGTTGGTGATGTCGGGGGCGGCAGATTAGGGGTTAATAAGTATAATGTAGATGTCGGCGATGTCGGGGGTGGCAGATTAAGGGTTAATAAGTGTAAGATTAGGGGTGTTTAGACTTGGGGTTCATGTTAGGGTATTAGGTGTAAACATAAATTTTGTTTCCCAATAGGAATCAATGGGGCTGCGTTACGGAGCTTTACGCTGCTTTATTGCAGGTGTTAGACTTTTTCTCAGCCGGCTCTCCCCATTGATGTCTATGGGGAAATCATGCACAAGCCCGTACAACCAGCTCAAGCAGCGCTGGTATTGGAGTGCGGTATGGAGCTCAATTTTGCTCTACACTCACTTCTTGTCTTTTAATGCCGGGTTTGTAAAAACCTGTAATACCAGCGCTGTAGGAAAGTGAGCGGTGAGAACAACGTGCAAATTAGTACCGCACCCCTCATAACGCAAAACTCGTAATCTGGCCGTATGTTTCCAGAACCTTAGTTACAAGAACCTGGTTCTGGTTAAAATTGAACTGTATATTGCGCCCAGATTTGGTCTTTCCAGACTCCGCTGACTCCATATACAGTCAATAACACAAAAAACAAAATTGTTGCAAATACAAATCCTGCACATCCTCCTATTACTAAGCTCACACAAAATTAAACTTAGTAAACAACACACAATCAAGTCCATTTTCAAGCACCTTTTATAGTTAAATACTCATGATGTGATCAATTCAATCAGCCGTTAATAATTTAATATACAATTAAAAATCACATTGCTTGGCAGACGGACGTGTTTTTACAGAGCTCTAGGCCCTTAGATATAGTTATATACTTTAAATCATATTTAGGGGGTCTGAGCCTTTATTATATCATCCTAGATAAACAACTTATCACTATATTTGCCTAAAAGTATGAGATAAATCTTCCGGTGAGCGCACAATTGGAAAACTCTTTATCCGCTCTCTAGGTTCAGCCACGTGGAGCCACCGGAGAATACCTACACTATTACTATGGAAGCTCTAGACTTATGGGAGCGTCAAACCCAGCAGCTCTTTGAGAGGCATTATAGAAGCCTGAAAGAAGATTTCCTCTCGTTACTATCGGCTTTTATACCACAGCTGGAATTCTCAGCCGCATGCACAGATCCCATACAATGGGGCAAGGATCACACTACAATCCCACCCGTGACCCCGGATAAGGTGCCGACTTCCTCTGATGGCATGGCAGAGACTACGAGAGGTTGCAGCCTGAGACACACATCGGACCCTGGTATCAGCCTCCTCGCACCGACTAAGCTAGATACTGTGGCAATACCCTATACTCACACGCAGCGTATTCAAGCCGAGAAATCTATGGCCGCAGCAGCTCCCTACAACACCAAACCTTGGCTCCCAGTGAACATTCCAGCTATTGGGACTTACTTATTTGGGGCAACTCAATCCATCTCAATATTTAGAGACACGACCTGCGATATGAGCACTGACAACTTTGGGGTAGGAACTTTAACTCATTCCAGCATGGCGCAAGGCTTCGCTAGAGATGGTTCTTTTAGGAGCCCGCAGTGCACTACTCATGGCTTTGCAGCAACCATCGCAAGTACCATCAGTAAGAGGAAGGTGGCAGCGCTGATGGTCGCACTCAGTGCCTCCCGTTATACAGCAAGAGAACTGCTTCACTTTTCCGGAGCTCCCATCATCCTTAACACCAGGGAGATTGTTACTTCTCTCCCAGCAAGGGGTATGTTTTACATTCCCAGCAGAGCACTTGAATCCGCACAAAGGTCTGTACTGGATAAATGTGGTATGGGCTAAACGAGCGGTACCTGTCTAAGTCGGCTGTAAGACCGGACATTGATAGAGCTAACTCGATATTACCCTAACTCCCCTTTTCATATGGCTACTCTGTGGTCATTCTTGGGACGTTGGCAGTACATTCCTTCAGGCATTGCAGACGTTTGTTTCACTCATGTAACTAACTTTCTGTGTGCTACATATAGACCCTATCCCATACCAAGCTTGTATATGTATCTGAGTATATAGAGATGGGGGTGAATATAGGACACAGACCATATTGTACAGTTTCTAGGGAATTTTCACCCTAATGTTCGCACTGCCTCTAGGCAACCATGTATGTATATGGCTATGTTTCTCTTCTCCCTATAACCTAAAAGTCTACATTTAGTATTGTTATATTTGTATACTAAGCATGTGTGTTATATGTAAATTGATGATTCGCTGGGATAAACAACAGAGTTAGTCAGCCTATTGGACAATATTTAGACAGGTAGATCCCTTGTCCGGTTATATACCTCTTTGTCCCTGAAGGTTTGTGTAGGGGTTAAACTATATCTACCTGACCATTTACACATTCTTGACCCCAAATGTTCATGTGCCCTTAAGTTAGCTAAGATTTACAAACTTTATTAGATATATGTTGCAACTATATTGGTCTATCTGCTACCTTTAACATATTTTACCCAGCCCTTTAACACATCATTGCAATGCAGGCATTTAATGCTACTTAACCCTATTTTTCTACTTATTGTACTAAACTAGCATAGGTTAAAATGTGTATTATGCTGTTCAAAATATTTATCCCTCTCCTACTTGCTAACCTATTGTTTGATGTTTTGCATAGCTAAACCAGATGCTATAGATACCATTAGTATGTAATATCTATTTAGTGGTCTCATGTGATCTACCTCTGTAGGGGAAACACACCTCTCTAGATTTCAAGAAGCTTAACTCTGCAATTAAATGTTATTAGCTCTATCTTACTGGTGCTTTAGCTAACCACTTAAGTTTCAGTTGAGCACACTGAGAGTCAGCTTTTTATACAATACATACTTCTGGCAGGTTATTCCTACCTAACCCCAACCCACCCATCATATTCGCCTTTAGGAACTAATTTCTCCCTCTAGCCATGTTCCCTTTAATATAAAACTGGGAACCAGTATAACTCTCCCTAGAGATCATTGCTTATATAACAACTAGGTATATCTACAACACTATGCCATTACCTTCCTCTCTCTGTTTCCCCGATTAGAACTCCATAAAGTGTCACTACTCCCCATAAAGGCAAAGTATACCACATTCTGTCATAAGTACCGCTATATATTACATATAGCTTTTTTAGGACATTGCTTTTTTAGTCCTTTACCAACTCTTTCTGACCCCTCTCCTTCCTTTCCCGCCGGCTCCTATTACCTGCGGGTCATATCCCTACTCCCTTTACCAACATCGTCTATAGTTGACATCTCCCCAGGAGAGGGGCCCATGTAGTAGTCCTTTCCTTTTCGGTTATATATAATTCCACCCCCCATGTTTGCACCCTCTCTGGGTAGCTACCCGTACTTTTACATGCCCTAGCCTTAATATATTAAGGACGTAGATGGAAGATAACCCCACTAGAAGTTTACTTGTAAATCCTGAGACACAATTCTATTTTATTTTTAAATAGCCCTGTAGTCTACATCTTGTAAATATAACTACCCCCCCCTACTTGTATCCTCTCTGAGATGCTTCCCTTACTCTCACATACCCTAGCTTTAATTTACTAGAGATGTAGGTTAAAAATAACCCCACTAGGAGTGTACTTAGAAGCTTTGAGATTCCATTCCATTCTACTTAGCCCTGTAGTCTGAACCTTCATAACACTTTAACTGGCTCCGCCCTCCCCTCTCCCCTCCGTTGCGAGCGGCTCTTGTCCGCTGTATTCCCCACCCCCCTCATACATTTAGGCCTACGGGAGGCCTAACAATAGCCAGCTCCCTACCTCTCACTATTTTCAGCTCTTAGAATACCTCTTATCTTGAGGGTAGAGACCACTTGTTACCTATTATAAAAAAAAAAACAGGCTCCTTTGCTATATGTTCCAGTCACATATATTTCATAAATATAGTTTTAAATTTTACACTTTATACTCAACACTGAACTACTATAGTATAGTTACTAAGATAACAAATATTACATTGGTACACCAGGGTTATAATCCTTGCCTGCCTTCAATATGTGAATTGTATCAGTTTCTTTATTGTGTTTGTTCCGTGCCTGGACATACTTTTTATTGTATTGTTTTCACTCAATGCCTCAATAAAAACATTATGTCAAAAAAAAAAATCACATTGCTTTATACTTTTTAATGCAGATATTATATTTTTAAAGGATATCCTATTCATGAGCCCGTCATTGGTGAGGCATATAATATTAAATGTTAAAATAATTGTAATCTAAAAACAAACATGATCTTGTGCATTTTCATGAACTTTTTATTGTTATATAATCAGTCACATGATCAATACAATTAGTCTATATTAATTTAATAAATGTATTTTAATCAATCCACAATCAGATTGCTTTATACCTGGAACATTGGTGACGCAGAACTTTATTATTAGATTCTTACAGGATATCATTTTCATAGGTCAGTCATTGGTGACGCACATAATATTATATGCTTAAAAATTGCCATATAAATGGTCATGATCACATGATAATCAAAATCCACCAATAAAATATGAATATACATGTTCTACTGTCAATAATCAATCACATTGCTCTATACTGGTGCCAGTTGTGTCGTGGTTATTAATTATTTTACAGTCTTTTAATTTTTCATGATGTTGGGTCCAGTTGCTTTTACGGATGGCAAATTAGTAGGGATGGGCGAATGTGTAAATTTTCGAATTTCGAATGTAGAACGAATGTTATTTCCGAAATTCGAATTCTAAATCCGAATGTTGATAAGAACGAATATTCTTAAAAATTAGAAAATCAAATGTTATTTACAGTTTTCGAATGTCACTTTCGAATTTGAATGTTTATAATTATATCGAATGTCCACATTCGAAATTTCGAATTTAACATTCTATTTAACAAATACTACTCAGAAGTTCAATAGTTCATGTGGTAGGGCGGGAATCTAGTAAATTGATACATAATAGATACAAATATATCATTTTGAATGTTTCCATATAGAATATTGCATAATTCGAATATTACATTTAAAGAAAGCATTAGAAATACTATTACAATCTAAATTCGAATTTTTCGAATTCGAATATTGCATAATTCGAATATTACATTTAAAGAAAAAGCATTAGAAATACTATTACAATCTAAATTCGAATTTTTCAAATTTGAATATTGCATAATTCAAATATTACATTTAAAGAAAAAGCATTAGAAATAATATTACAATCTAAATTCGAATTTTTCGAATTCGAATACTGTATTGCATAATTCGAATATTACATTTAAAGAAAAAGCATTAGAAATACAATTACTATCTAAGTTTGAATTTTTCGAATTCGAATATTGCATAATTCGAATATTACATTTAAAGAAAAAGCATTGGAAATACTATTACAATCTAAATTCGAATTTTTCGAATTCGAATACTGTATTGCATAATTCGAATATTACATTTAAAGAAAAAGCATTAGAAATACTATTACAATCTAAATTCAAATTTTTCGAATTCGAATATTGCATAATTTGAATATTACATTTAAAGAAAAAGCATTAGAAATACTATTACAATCTAAATTCGAATTTTTCGAATTCGAATATTGCATAATTCGAATATTACATTTAAAGAAAAAGCATTAGAAATACTATTACAATCTAAATTCGAATTTTTCGAAAAGAATATTTTCGAATGTAATCGTAAAATTCGAAACTGAACATTCGAAAATCGAATGTTAGAATGTTATGTAAACATTCGAAATTCGATACGAACAAACGAATGTGTTAAAATTGGTGCCGTTTTTCGAATGTTGCGAAACATTCGCCCATCCCTACAAATTAGTCTGCCTAGTCTAAGGAATTAATTGCTACTTCCTAAGGAGGATTGGAGGAGTGAGAGGAGTTGTCCAAGAGAATCGGGACAAAATAGTGTATGAAATGATGCGCCGCATGAGGAGCATGTCGGGTATAAGAAGGATGTGGCGACAATGCTTGCGGCATTTCAGTGACCTGCGGCAGCGAGAAAAGGAGAGCTACAGGGCAATGCGATCGCTGATCCGGAGGTGCAAGTGTCGTTTATTATATTGTGTATTATATTTTTAAATTATGTATATGTGAATTTGGTATTAGTGAAAGAAAAATAAATATATATCTTAATATTTAATATTTTGTGAAGTATTAGTTATTCATCATTTGATAATCAATTAAATAATACAAATTATTTTTGACTCTATTTAATCTGAAGCTGAAAGATCAAAGAAAATAAAAACAATATATATATATATATATATATATATATATATAAATATATGTTATTTTGTTGGTATATTACTATGCTTAACTGCATGTATATACATATTATTTTAAATAGGTTGTTATTTTCCTCAGAAGAATACAATCGCCATGCATTACAGCTGCAGATACATTACACAGAAGAAAACATAGCACATAGATCTAATGTTGACATATATCTTTATATCTTCACATATTTATCAAGGCCAAAAGGAAGGATTCCTAAATATATGAGGCCTGCCTCTATGGCCACACCAAGGAGCAAACACTCCTCCCCCCACTGCCATTGACTCTATTGGTGAATCCCATGGAGGAAGAGTCAGGGACTGATTCGGATGTCCTTGATATCGAAGGTAACACAATGTTTGCAGTCTTTAACATTAAAAAGTGAGTTTTCAAAAAGTTATTTCATTATGCAGGTTAATGCAAGGAATTGTGTTTTTGAATTTAAATGTTTGTACGATTTTTTCATCATGTGGTCATAACAGTCTATAGCATTGAAGTGTATAATCTAGGACTTGTCACATATTCCTTATCCTAACAATGATGTGTGTTTGTGCTTCATTTCTGACAGCTGAAAGAGAGGTATCCATTGGTGAGGATCCTGCCCCAGCCCTATCACCAGTGCTGGAGGATCAGGAGGTGGCTGGAACAGAATGTAAGAAATTATCATATTTTGTTTTAACACTTTTATCTTGATTGGGAATAAGTAGATAATTATTTATTTTGTGTATAATATAGGCCTTGTCACATATTCCTCATCCTAACAATGATTTTTGTTTGTGCTTCATCTCTGACAGCTGACCAAGAATCCATCCCTGACGCTCCTGCCATCTTGCCAGCACTGACAGAGGATGAGGATAATGAATTGGTAGAATATATTATATTTTGTGTTTTTATAGCTCGCGATCAGGGGACCCAGACAGACCTCTTGCTGCCTATTTGGACAACGGAGGGGTTGCAAATTGTTGCAAATGCAGTTCGAGCAATCCAGGAGTGCCTACAAAATTATAAATAATTTAATTTAAATTTATATTTTATCTGGTTTTATTGTTTAGGTTTCTAAAAATGTTATATATATATATATATATATATATATATATATATATATATATATATATATATATATATATATATATATATATATATATATATTTAACAAGCCACAGAGAGCACTCGCTGTATTTCATATCAAACAAAGTAATTTTATTCTTGTGAACGTTTTTGGGGAGTAACCCCGTCCTCAGACAATTCCAAAAAAAAGCAATCAAGTGTACTCACCATTCTATGGCCTAGATTTGGAGTTTGGCGGTAGATGGGCTGTTAACGCTACGCGGGCTTTTTTCTGGCCGCACCATAAAATTAACTCTGGTATCGAGAGTTCAAAAAAATGCTGCGTTAGGCTCCAAAAAAGGAGCGTAGAGCATTTTTACCGCAAATGCAACTCTCGATACCAGAGTTGCTTACGGACGCGGCCAGCCTCAAAAACGTGCTCGTGCACGATTCCCCCATAGGAAACAATGGGGCTGTTTGAGCTGAAAAAAAACCTAACACCTGCAAAAAAGCAGCGTTCAGCTCCTAACGCAGCCCCATTGTTTCCTATGGGGAAACACTTCCTACGTCTGCACCTAACACTCTAACATGTACCCCGAGTCTAAACACCCCTACCCTTACACTTATTAACCCCTAATCTGCCGCCCCCGCTATCGCTGACCCCTGCATTATATTATTAACCCCTAATCTTCCGCTCCGTAAACCGCCGCAACTTACATTATCCCTATGTACCCCTAATCTGCTGCCCCTAACACCGCCGACCCCTATATTATATTTATTAACCCCTAACCTGCCCCCCACAACGTCGCCGCCAGCTACTTACAATAATTAACCCCTAATCTGCCGAGCGGACCTGAGCGCTACTATAATAAAGTTATTAACCCCTAATCCGCCTCACTAACCCTATCATAAATAGTATTAACCCCTAATCTGCCCTCCCTAACATCGCCGACACCTAACTTAAATTATTAACCCCTAATCTGACGACCGGAGCTCATCGCTACTATAATAAATGGATTAACCCCTAAAGCTAAGTCTAACCCTAACACTAACACCCCCCTAAGTTAAATATAATTTACATCTAACGAAATTAATTAACTCTTATTAAATAAATTATTCCTATTTAAAGCTAAATACTTACCTGTAAAATACATCCTAATATAGCTACAATATAAATTATAATTATATTGTAGCTATTTTAGGATTAATATTTATTTTACAGGCAACTTGGTAATTATTTTAACCAGGTACAATAGCTATTAAATAGTTCTTAACTATTTAATAGTTACCTAGTTAAAATAATAACAAAATTACCTGTAAAATAAGTCCTAACCTAAGTTATAATTAAACCTAACACTACCCTATCAATAAATTAATTAAATAAAATACCTACAATTACCTACAATAAAACCTAACACTACACTATCAATAAATAAATTAAATACAATTTCTACAAATAACTACAATTACATAAACTAACTAAAGTACAAAAAATAAAAAAGAACTAAGTTACAAAAAATAAAAAAATATTTACAAACATAAGAAAAATATTACAACAATTTTAAACTAATTACACCTACTCTAAGCCCCCTAATAAAATAACAAAGACCCCCAAAATAAAAAAATTCCCTACCCTATTCTAAATTAATAGAGTTAAAAGCTCTTTTACCTTACCAGCCCTGAACAGGGCCCTTTGCGGGGCATGCCCCAAGAAAATCAGCTCTTTTGCCTGTAAAAAAAACATACAATACCCCCCCCAACATTACAACCCACCACCCACATACCCCCAATCTAACCCAAACCCCCCTTAAATAAACCTAACACTAAGCCCCTGAAGATCTTCCTACCTTGTCTTCACCATCCAGGTATCACCGATCCGTCCTGGCATCCGGTGCTGAAGAGGTCCAGAAGAGGCTCCAAAGTCTTCCTCCTATCCGGCAAGAAGAGGACATCCGGACCGGCAAACATCTTCTCCAAGCGGCATCTTCGATTTTCTTCCATCCGGTGCGGAGCGGGTCCATCTTGAAGCAGCCGACGCGGATCCATCCTCTTCTTCCGGCGTCTCCCGACGAATGACGGTTCCTTTAAGGGACGTCATCCAAGATGGCGTCCCTCGAATTCCGATTGGCTGATAGTATTCTATCAGCCAATCGGAATTAAGGTAGGAATATTCTGATTGGCTGATGGAATCAGCCAATCAGAATCAAGTTCAATCCTATTGGCTGATCCAATCAGCCAATCAGATTGAGCTCGCATTCTATTGGCTGATCGGAACAGCCAATAGAATGCGAGCTCAATCTGATTGGCTGATTGGATCAGCCAATCGGATTGAACTTGATTCTGATTGGCTGATTCCATCAGCCAATCAGAATATTCCTACCTTAATTCCGATTGGCTGATAGAATACTATCAGCCAATCGGAATTCGAGGGACGCCATCTTGGATGACGTCCCTTAAAGGAACCGTCATTCGTCGGGAGACGCCGGAAGAAGAGGATGGATCCGCGTCGGCTGCTTCAAGATGGACCCGCTCCGCACCGGATGGAAGAAAATCGAAGATGCAGCTTGGAGAAGATGTTTGCCGGTCCGGATGTCCTCTTCTTGCCGGATAGGAGGAAGACTTTGGAGCCTCTTCTGGACCTCTTCAGCACCGGATGCCAGGACGGATTGGTGATACCTGGATGGTGAAGACAAGGTAGGAAGATCTTCAGGGGCTTAGTGTTAGGTTTATTTAAGGGGGGTTTGGGTTAGATTAGGGGTATGTGGGTGGTGGGTTGTAATGTTGGGGGGGTATTGTATGTTTTTTTTTACAGGCAAAAGAGCTGATTTTCTTGGGGCATGCCCCGCAAAGGGCCCTGTTCAGGGCTGGTAAGGTAAAAGAGCTTTTAAATTTATTAATTTAGAATAGGGTAGGGAATTTTTTTATTTTGGGGGTCTTTGTTATTTTATTAGGGGGCTTAGAGTAGGTGTAATTAGTTTAAAATTGTTGTAATATTTTTCTTATGTTTGTAAATATTTTTTTATTTTTTGTAACTTAGTTCTTTTTTATTTTTTGTACTTTAGTTAGTTTATGTAATTGTAGTTATTTGTAGAAATTGTATTTAATTTATTTATTGATAGTGTAGTGTTAGGTTTTATTGTAGGTAATTGTAGGTATTTTATTTAATTAATTTATTGATAGGGTAGTGTTAGGTTTTATTGTAGGTAATTGTAGGTATTTTATTTAATTAATTTATTGATAGGGTAGTGTTAGGTTTAATTATAACTTAGGTTAGGACTTATTTTACAGGTAATTTTGTTATTATTTTAACTAGGTAACTATTAAATAGTTCTTAACTATTTAATAGCTATTGTACCTGGTTAAAATAATTCCAAAGTTACCTGTAATATAAATATTAATCCTAAAATAGCTACAATGTAATTATAATTTATATTGTAGCTATATTAGGATTTTTTTTACAGGTAAGTATTTAGCTTTAAATAGGAATAATTTATTTAATAAGAGTTAATTAATTTCGTTAGATTAAAATTATATTTAACTTAGGGGGGTGTTAGTGTTAGGGTTAGACTTAGCTTTAGGGGTTAATCCATTTATTATAGTAGCGGTGAGCTCCGGTCGTCAGATTAGGGGTTAATAATTGAAGTTAGGTGTCGGCGATGTTAGGGAGGGCAGATTAGGGGTTAATACTATTTATGATAGGGTTAGTGAGGCGGATTAGGGGTTAATAACTTTATTATAGTAGCGCTCAGGTCCGCTCGGCAGATTAGGGGTTAATAAGTGTAGGCAGGTGTCGGCGACGTTGAGGGGGGCAGATTAGGGGTTAATAAATATAATATAGGGGTCGGCGGTGTTAGGGGCAGCAGATTAGGGGTACATAAGGATAACGTAGGTGGCAGCGCTTTGCGGTCGGCAGATTAGGGGTTAATTATTGTAAGTAGCTTGCGGCGACGTTGTGGGGGGCAGGTTAGGGGTTAATAAATATAATACAGGGGTCGGCGGGGTTAGGGGCAGCAGATTAGGGGTACATAAGTATAACGTAGGTGGCAGTCGGCAGATTAGGGGTTAAAAAAATTTAATCGAGTTGCGGCGATGTGGGGGGACCTCGGTTTAGGGGTACATAGGTAGTTTATGGGTGTTAGTGTACTTTAGAGCACAGTAGTTAAGAGCTTTATGAACCGGCGTTAGCCCAGAAAGCTCTTAACTCCTGCTTTTTTCCTGCGGCTGGAGTTTTGTCGTTAGAGCTCTAACGCTCACTTCAGAAACGACTCTAAATACCGGCATTAGGAAGATCCCATTGAAAAGATAGGATACGCAATTGACGTAAGGGGATCTGCGGTATGGAAAAGTCGCGGCTGAAAAGTGAGCGTTAGACCCTTTTTTGAGTGACTCCAAATACCGGCGGTAGCCTAAAACCAGCGTTAGGAGCCTCTAACGCTGGTTTTCACGGCTACCGCCGAACTCTAAATCTAGGCCTATGTGTTTATAAGTGCTAGCTATTTGCGGTCCTCCTTCCCCCATCGCACGTGCTATGCCGAAACCGGAAGTGACGGCTGACGTCATCACACTGAGTTCCGGTGTTCCGCCTAATTCCTATTGGGCAACAACATTGTAAACGAAGTGGTTACCATAGTGATCAAGTGAGATCGTAGAACAATAAAGAAAACAAGAATCATGTGTACAATTTGTGTATAAGCTTATTAGGCTATAAGGTGTTGCCTGAATAAATGCCTTATGTGAAATCTAATGTGTTATGATCCTGTCAATACTACTATATATTGTGCATATTAGATGTGCATATTGAAGTGTGTAGGTTAAAAATAAGGATAATATGGATTAAGCTGTCTATCATTAATATCCCTTAGACCACCTATAACTAGTTCTTATATATCTCCTAGATATTAATCCAAAACAGATGTCACTATATGTAAGTTATAATTTCTCTATATGAATGAACAATATTTGCAAGTGTACCTTCTCAGTAATAAACGGAAATGTCACCTATCTTGCCATAGGGCTGAGTATATTATATGCAAATCGTGAGAGTTATATATGCATGTTGTATGAATGCAATACTTGCTATAAATATTGAAGGTGTAAACTACAGTATAAGGTATAGTATTAACCTATCTTGTATAAGATCTGTATACACAAAAAATAGCTATTATATGGACCTATCAGATCAACTGTGGACAATAACCAAAAGTAACCAAAACTAACAACTATAAATAACAATGCCAGTTTAATTGTGTGTTGAGTCCATTAGGAACAAGGGTACCAAGCTCATATGTCTATCTAGCTTCACGCTGGAGAAGTAGTCTCCCCCTGTCACCTCCTCTTGCCAGTGGGGGTATATGATCTATTAATGTATATTGTAGATCTTTCACTGTATGTCCCTTTGATAGGAAGTGCCTCACCACAGGCTGGTCCGCTTGCTGTTTGTCTATTGCCATCCTGATCGCCGATCTTTGGTTCGCCATTCTCGTACGCAGGCCATCAATAGTTTTGCCTACGTAGAATAGGCCACAGGTGCAATGCAATCTGTATACCACATATTGTGTGGTACAGGTTAGTCTGTATTTGTGGTAGTACCTTTTTCTTCCGTTGGGATAAGTAAAGTAAGTGCCCGTAGTTAGAGCACCGCAGGTTGTACATCCCATACAAACACGAGGGACTTGTGTGTTTGCTAGTGGAAGATGTGTATTTGATGTCCCCCGTGCGCCGGGGGGAAGGAGGACCGCAAATAGCTAGCACTTATAAACACATAGAATGGTGAGTACACTTGATTGCTTTTTTTGGAATTGTCTGAGGATGGGGTTACTCCCTGAAAATGTTCACAAGAATAAAATTACTTTGTTTGATATGAAAAACGGCGAGTGCTCTCTGTGGCTTGTTATATGATAATTTGATATGAAGCCCCCCGGTAGCAATATGGCATAGTGAGTGCTGGACTTATAGTATATATATATTTCAAATAAATATATATTTAATCAAAATAATAGTGTAGCTGTATTCCTTTAAGTATTATTTTGAAGAGACATGAAAAACAAAATGTTGAATGATGTATAAATAGCATGCAATGTTGTTAATTATTCTTTTGTTTGATATATATATTATTTATCTTCATTCTTTTTTCTATCCTTTGATGAAGAGCATATGTAAATAAACTATGTAGCTGCTGGTTGATGGCTGCACATAGATGACTGACGTGAATGGCTTACAATTAAAAAGTTTTAATGTTGCTTGAGATTGTATTCTCTATCTGCATAATGACATTACATATATGATTTTGATGTCCTTTTAAGATCAGAAATAACATTATTTTAAATTTAAATATGAAATAACTACTACATATATATTTACATATATATATATATATATATATATATATATATATATATATATATATATACTCTGTATATATATATACACAAGTACAGTATATATGTACTATATTATAGACAAATTTTGAATAAGAAGACTAAAATTCAGGGAAAATCATTAGATACAAAAGGATATCCGCGGCATCGATGACTCTTATTTATCAACAGTCCGATGCTGATCGTGCCGGACTTGACACCCGTGTTTTTGACAGACCTGCTGATAAATAAAGTTGTTGAATGTAGATCGCTGCGGCAATGTCTGGCGAGCATATTGACTCCAGTGAATGCGCCGAGATTGACGCTTTGATAAATCGCCCCCATTAAATACAATTAAGGCTTTTCTAATTTGATACATCTTGTGAGTACTTTCCATTTAACACTTTGCAGATCTTAGAAGATATCACAGTATTGTGATTTTTGCTTTATTTGAGATTCTACTATATTAATAATCACCTGTGAGAAAAGAACACCAGCCAACTTTAAACTGCTACTTTATTGGCCACTCACTGATTCTTCCATCAGAACACCAGATAGTGAAGTGTGATTCATAATCAAAGGAATTGTTTCCACTGATCCCAAGTCCAGTGGTGGCATGCTTTAGACCATGCATAAAGTGTACAGTTGCTCGGCCATAGAAACCCATTTCATGAAGCCCTGATGCATAGATCTTCTACTGATGTTGCTTCAAGAGTCTGGAACTCTGCTGTAAATTAGATTTTTATGCATTAGGCCCTCCAGCACTCAGTAGCCCCTCTCAGTGTGTTTGTGTGGTCTACCAATTCATGGTTGATATGTTGTTACTCCTAGAAGCCTCCACCTTACAATAATGGCACTTACAGTTGACAGATATATTAGGTCAGTAGGTCACTGAGTTCTGAACACAATAATTAGTAGGGGTATCCACATACTTTTGGCCATATAATGTATATCTGATAGCTCCTGCACACTTTTGATAGAAGTTAATCCAAGCAATATTGCTGGAAAAAATGTAATCATATTAGGAATATTTTGAAAGATTCATACAGAAATTTAAGATAATATATTGCAGTCTTGTGGATGTGATCAATATATATTTTGCTATGTTTATCTCAATGTTATGCTGTGTGATTAAGGCATCTAGTTAATTTGATCAATATATATGAAAGATTGAACCATTACAAATGTAGTTTTCAATTAACTTTATCAATACATTTTTTTTAGTAGTTGAAGTGCTGTTTCAGTTTAACTAGAAGGGTAGTTTGTTTTGGTGGAATTGTAAATAGTGATGTCGCGGATAGTTCGCCGGCGAATAGTTCCCGGTGAACATAGCTTGTTCGCATTCGCCGCGGCGGGCGAACATATGCGATGTTCGATCCGCCCCCTATTCGTAATCATTGAGTAAACTTTGACCCTGTATCTCACAGTCTGCAGACACATTTCAGCCAATCAGCAGCAGACACTCCCTCCCAGACCCTCCCAGCTTCTGGACAGCAGCCATTTTAGATTCATTCTGATCCTGCATTCTTAGGGAGAGGAGGGATAGTGTAGCTGCTGCTGATTTTATAGGGAAATTGATAGCTAGGCTAGTGTATTCAGTGTCCACTACAGTCCTGAAGGACTCATCTGATCTCTGCTGTAAGGACAGCACCCCAAAAAGCCCTTTTTAGGGCTAGAACATCTTCTTTTTTTTTGCCTGTGTAATTTTGACTGTGAAACATCAGTCTGCTAGTGTAATCTAATTGCAGTTGCCTGTCTGCAGTGCCACCACTCATATCTGTTGTAACAGTAGTGTAAATTTTGTAAAAAAAAAACTTTTTTGACTGTGAAACATCAGTCTGCTAGTGTAATCTATAAGCAGTTGCCTGCCTGCCAGCGTGTGTGCCAGGCCCACTTGCCAACTAGTGCCACCACTCATATTTGTTGTAACAGTAGTGTAATTTTTTTTTTTTAAACTTTTTTGACTGTCAAACATCAGTCTGCTAGTGTAATCTAATAGCAGTTGCCTGCCTGCCAGCGTGTGTGCCAGGCCCACTTGCCAACTAGTGCCACCACTCATATATGTTGTAACAGTAGTGTACATTTTTAAAAAAAAAACTTTTTTGACTGTGAAACATCAGTCTGCTAGTGTAATCTAATTGCAGTTGCCTGCCTGCCAGCGTGTGTGCCAGGCCCACTTGCTAAGTGCCACCACTCATATCTGTTGTAACAGTAGTGTAAATTTTGTAAAAAAAAAACTTTTTTGACTGTGAAAAATCAGTCTGCTAGTGAAATCTAATTGCAATTGCCTGCCTGCCAGCGTGTGTGCCAGGCCCACTTGCCAACTAGTGCCACCACTCATATCTGTTGTAACAGTAGTGTAAATTTAAAAAAAAAAAACTTTTTTGACTGTGAAACATCAGTCTGCTAGTGTAATCTAATAGCAGTTGCCTGCCTGTTTGCCAGCGTGTGTGTCAGGCCCTCTTGCCAACTAGTGCCACCACTCATATCTGTTGTAACAGTAGTGTAAATTTTTTTTAAAAAACTTTTTTGACTGTGAAACATCAGTCTGCTAGTGTAATCTAATAGCAGTTGCCTGCCTGCAACGGGACATGGATAGCTTGGTATCCAACCTTGTGCAAATGGGGAGTTTGCGGTTGTGTAAATGGACTGTTTGCGGTTGTTTGCGGTGCGTTAAACGGGGAGTTTGGTCTGTCACTGAGAAGTGAACGATACAACATCATACCTGATGTTTTAAAGCACGTTATTCCAAACAATTTAGGAATTTTAGGTGATTTATGCCCTTTATGGATTAAAAACAGACTCTGCATCAACTATGTAATTTTCCATGGGAGTTTTGCCATGGATCCCCCTCCGGCATGCCACAGTCCAGGTGTTAGTCCCCTTGAAACAACTTTTCCATCACTTTTGTGGCCAGAAAGAGTCCCTGTGGGTTTTAAAATTCGCCTGCCTATTGAAGTCAATGGCGGTTCGCCCGGTCGCAAACTTTTGTGGAAGTTCGCGTTTGCTATTCGCGAATGCAAAATTTTAGGTTTGCAACATCACTAATTGTAAAGTGATGTTTTTCTGTAAGTTTTTGGAATATGAAAAGTGGACTACACTCTCAAGCTAGACTGGGTACACATCCTATGACCCTGTAAAACTCACAACCCTGGGTGCACAGACAGTTGCACAGCTTTCAGTGACTCACACATTTAACCCCAGACAGGCCAGATGTAAAGTCCATAGGGAAAAATATTACAAGACAAAATTATTAACACATATAAAGTCTGGCACTCCCTTGCAAGCACACGGCTAGATGTTGACAGGCCCAGGACCACATCAAGGTTTCTTACCCCCCGGGGCCCTATCTCACAGCCGCACAAGGCATGCTTTCAACTAAACACACTGAAATACGACGCAGGCCCCTTGTAATTTCCCTAAACACATAAAAAACACAGAAATGGACTTCACTTTCAAACTGGACTGGGTACATATCCCATGACCCTGCAAACTCACAGCCTCGGGTGCTCACCAGCAATCACAGACAGCTGCCCAGCTTTCAGTGTCTTAGGCAGTTAACCTCAGACAGGCCTGGGTGCAAAGCCCATAGGGAAAATTACAAAACAAAAGTATTAACAACACATAGAAAGTCTGGCACTCTCTTGCAAGCACATAGCCAGATTAAAAGTAAACTGGAAGTTAGTTACAGCATTTGTCCAAATGGTGACAGGCTCAGGACCACTTCAAGGCCTTCTCCCCACGGGATTCTAACCCACAGCCACACAATGCATGCCTTAACCAAACACACTGCAATACAAACAAGGGTGATACAGACCCTTTGTAATTTGGCCCTGTCACCAATGGGCCACATGCTGTAACTAATGCTTCTATTTTGCTTTTAATCTAGCTGTGTGCCTGCAATGGAGTGGCTGATGTTCTCATGTTCGCATTGCCTGGAAGCTTTGAGCTCATGAGAGCGCTTTCTGTGGGATACACTCTCTCCAGGGTTAATAAAAAAAATGATGTCAATATCTGAAAAAGCCTGCAAAATAATAATTATAATATTTGCTTTTGCTTTAACCACAATTCATCTTCTTCTGAGAATTAAATATTTAGTTTAAGCATCCTTAAAGGGACACTGAACCCAATTTTTTTCTTTCGAGATTCAGATAGAGCACGCAATTTTAAGTAACATTCTAATTTACTCCTATAATCAAATGTTCTTCATTCTCTTGGTATCTTTATTTGAAAAGCAAGAATGTAAGTTTAGAAGCCAGCCCATTTTTAGTGAACAACCTGGGTTGTTCTTGCTGATTGGTGGATCAATTCACCCACCAATAAACAAGTGCTTTTCAGAGTACTGAACCAAAAATTGTCTGGCACCTTAGCTTAGATGCCTTCTTTTTCAAATAAAGATAGCAAGAGAATGAAGAAAAATTGATAATAGGAGTAAATTAGAAACTTGTTTAAAATTGCATGCTCTATCTGAATCATGAAAGAAACAATTTGGGTTCAGTATCCCTTTAAAAAGATCTGAGGAAATATAAGGCAAACCATAAACAGAAAACAAATGTAATCATCTTTACATAAAGCTGCCAAAAAGCTGGACTATTACTTGCCCATAACTATGTGCTTAAACCTTTCTAAATAGTTAAATACAATGGATCAGCAATACTCAACCAATAAACAGCTCTGTTCAGTAGTTCTGGACCAAAAGTGCCATTGACAGTCTAGAGCTGATTTTCACTATCGGGTTGATAACAATCCGTTAGAAAGACGTATCAAATAACTTATCTACAAAAATCCCCATAGGCTTTAATTATGTTTTTCTCTCTGTATTATTGCAGACATTAATCAATACCTCTTGTGCTTGGTACTATAACATGCTGACTAGGCATAAACCTGACTATTTACCACACAAGAGGAATATCTACTGATTACAGAAGCTAAGCTAGACAGCAATATCAATAATTAAGTTGTAACAGTTTGGATAAGGAGAGCACGAAAACAGATTACCTCATTGTGTCTGGGCATTTTCCTCTAACAGATAACAGGTTCAGTCCTTGATCTTTGCTGTTATGCTGTGCTGTGTTAGATTACTGCCAAATATAAAATAATGCCAGAAAAAAAACAGAAAGATAAAAACAGAAAGAGATGCAGTCTGTCAGGAATGAACAACAGCTCAGTAGATTGTTCTATGGCACGGTTACCACCTGGAAGCAGCTTCTTTTTGCCCTATTGTGCTTTTCACAGAGAATAACTTTCCTGAAGTATATCAGTGAGCTCCCACCTAACTAGGTCAGTCGAGCCCGAATATCCAGGCAATTCTCCTCTTAACAAGGGAAATGGCAACCCCTAAGTCTCCCTAAAGGTGATGGGGAAACCAGATGTGGATTCCTTGCCCGATGTGCTTAGAGGAATAGGGCAGCACCTAACTGATGAGGCCCAAAAGAGGCCAAAACAATCATCTGGGGTTGCCATTTCCCTTGTTCAGAGGGGAATTGCCTGGATATTCGGGCTGGACTGGCCTTGTTAGGCTGGGATCAGACTGATATACTTCAGGAAAGTTATTCTCTGTGAAAAGCACAACTGGGCTAAAAGAAGCTGCTCCCAGGTGGTAACCGGCTGTAGAACAAGCCACTGAGCTGTTGTTTGTTCCTGGCAGACTGCTTCTCTTTCTGTTTCTGTTTTAATAGATAACTGTAACATTAAAATCTAGCTATGCTTATTGTAAATATTCTGATATATATGCCTTTCATATTCTGATATATATGCCTTTCATATTCTGATATATATGCCTTTTAAATTCTGATATATATGCCTTTCCTATTCTGATATATTTTCATTTTATATTCTGATATATATGCCTTTTATATTCTGATATATATGCCTTTCCTATTCTGATATATATACCTATCATTCTGATATATATGCCTTTTATATTCTGATATATATGCCTTTCATATTCTGATATATATGCCTTTTATATTCTGATATATATGCATTTTATATTCTCTTATATATGCCTTTTATATTCTGATATATATATATGCGTTTCATATTCTGATATATATGCCTTTCATATTCTGATATATATGCCTTTTATATTCTGATATATATGCCTTTTATATTCTCTTATATATGCCTTTTATATTCTGATATATATGCCTTTTGTATTCTGATATATATGCCTTTTATATTCTGATATATATGCCTTTTATATTCTGATATATATGCCTTTTATATTCTGATATATATGCCTTTTATATTCTGATATATATTCATTTTATATTCTGATATATATGCATTTTATATTCTGATATATATGCCTTTTATATTCTGATATATATATATGCCTTTTATATTCTGATATATATGCCTTTTATATTCTGATATATATGCATTTTATATTCATATATATATGCCAATGACAAGAGGCATATATATACAGCCACCAATCACAGCTAGCTCCCAGTAGTGCATTGCTGCTCCTAAACCTACCTAAGTATACCACAGGATGCCAAGTGCACAAAGTAAATTAGTTGCAAGAAGCACATTAGGAAGTTGTTTAAAATTGCATGATCTATCTGAATCATAAACATTAATTTTGACTTTACTCTCCCCCAACATTTTCTTCAGGTTTCCTATAAGTTAACATATTAGCAAATGCTCAAAAAATCCTTGTTTGTTGCAATTATTTTTCCATGGTGAAACTCCATCACCACGAGTCTACAGAAGACTGGGCTTACCATTGTCATTGCGTTATTACAATCTCCATTGTTTGGCTTTAGCAGAAATAATAACATAACAGACTGCAAATGATAGATGATGATGGGAACTTGTTCTCTACCAGTTTTCAAGACAAAAAAATCCACACCTTTTAGACTTAAAGGGACATAAAACCCAATTTTTTTCTTTCTTGATTCAGGTAGAACTTTACAATTTACTTCTATTATCTAATTTGAAATGTTCTCTTGGTATCTTTTGTTGAAAAAGGATACCTACGCGGGCTCAGGAGCTGCTGTTTGGTGGCTGCACATATATGCGTCATTTTATTGGTTTACCCAATGCATTCAGCTAGCTCCCAGTAGTGCATTGCTTCTCCTTTAACAAAGGATACCAAGAGAATAAAGCAAATTAGATAAAAGTGAATAAAAGTTTTTTAAAAATTATGTTTTTTATCTGAATTATGAACGAAAAGGAATACGAAACCAAAATATGAAACCAAAATTTAAACAACTTTCTAATTTACTTCTATTATCAATATTGTTTTGTTCTCCTGTTATCTTTTGTTGAAAAGGGATGAAAGCTTAGGAGCCAGCTCATTTCTGGAGCACTATATGGCAGCAGGTTTGCAAGAATGTTATCCATTTGCACAAGCACTAGGTAGCAACACTATCTCCTGCCATGTAGTGCTTCAGATGCCTACCTAGGTATCTCTGCAACACAGAATATCATGAGAACGAGGCTAATTTGATAATAGAAGTAAATTGGAAACTTTTTCTTAAATACAATGCTCTGTCTGAATCACAAAAGAACATTTTTGGGTTTCATAATTAATAATAAAACTATATTGCAAAGTTGTTTCAGTGAACATGACCAATCATTTTATATCTAAAGGTGTTTACTGTCCCTTTGATTTCTGATTTTCTTATTTAAATTCCCATGCTGCACCACATACCCTTCTCCTCATCCTGCTAAGACAATGGGCGTGTAAAAAGGATGAGCCTTGCACATTTGAGAATTGAGGCTGCTACTTGTATATTTATATAACAATATCACTGTCTATTCAATGTGTTTTCAATTATTTGTTTTACCTGCTAGAGTATAAAAACTTTTTCAAAATGTATGGTGGTTTTATATGAATTTATGGTGTTGAATGCAAAAATAATTTGCTCTAGACATGTGCAATTAGTTTCGGCTGAATTTTGACAGATTTGGAGAATCGGATGAATCTGAATTTCCAAATCGGCACCATAACGAAAATTCTAAAAATGAATAAATCAGTTTCCGAATTTTCAGATCCATTCTTTATTTATATTCTGAATTTTTCATTGTTAATCTAAACTACCGCTCCCCCACGTCGCCAACACTAACTAAAACACTAAATAAACCTAGTAACCACTAAACCGCTGCCCACTGACATCGCCAACGCTAACTAAACCTATTAACCCCTAAGTCGCCAAATTGAACAAAAAAACTAATTTGCCAAAATAAAATTATCTAAACCGCCTTTTCCCGACACAAAATAAAGCTATTAACCCCTAAACTGCTTCCCTCTACATCGCCAACACTAACTAAACCTATTAAACCCTAAACTGCCGCCCCCCCCACCATTGCCTTCCTTAACTAAACCTATTAACCCCTAAGCCGCTGTCCCCCCCACATCGCCAACACTAACTAAACTTATTAACCTCTAAACCACCATTCCCCGACAACGCTGACACTAAATAAAGCTATTAACACCTAAACTGACGTTCCCTGACATCGTCAACACTAACTAAACCTATTAACCTCTAAACCGCCATTCCCTGACATCGCCAACACTAACTAAACCTATTAACCTCTAAACCGCCACCCCCACACATCACCAAAACTAAATAAACATATTAACCTCTAAACCGCCATTCCCCGACATTGGCAACACTAACTAAACCAATTAACCCCTAAACCACCATGATCCCACATCGTCAACACTAACTAAACCTATTAAACTCTAAACCGCTGCCCCCCCCACATCGCCAACAGTAACTAAACCTATTAACCCCTAAACCGCCACCCCCCACACATCACAACTAGCTAAATTAAACTATTAACCCCTAAACCTAACACCCCCTAACTTTAACATAATTAATATACACCTAAAGTAAAGTTACAATTATTAACTAACTACTTACAATACTACTATTTACTAACTACCTAGTTAAAAATAAATACAAACTTATCTGTGAAATAAAAAATAAAACTTAAGCTTGAACTAAAAAAAAACAACTAACATTACTTGTTTTAAAAAAATATAGTAATACAAAAAATAAAAACCTAACATTACTAAAAAAAAATTAAAACTACAATTACAAAAAATAATAAACACTAAAATTACAAAAAATAATAAACACTAAGATTGAAAAAAATAGCAAATGAAATCATCCAAAATAACTGATATTATTCCTATTCTAATACCCCATATAAAAAAAAAACACCCCAAAGAAAAAAATATATAATCTATAATAAACTACCCTAAAGTTAACAGCTCTTTTGCCAAAAAATATAAACAAATACCCCTAACATTACAAACCCCCACCCCCAAATTAAAAAAACCTAACTGAAAAAAAAACTAATCTACCCATTGCCAGAAAAGGGCATTTGTATAAGCATTGCCCTTAAAAGGGCCTTCAGCTCTTTTGCAGCCCATTAAAAATAAAAAAGCCCTAATTTAAAAAAAAATATCCCAAAAAAAACACTAACCCCAAAATCGGTACTCACAGTTCCTGAAGTCCGGCGTAAGATCTTCATCCCAGCCACGAAGCATCTTAATCCAGACGGCTCCTTTTGCATCCATCGCGGGACTGGCATCTTCTATCTTCAACCCAGTGGAAGCGGAGCGGTCGGTGGATGCGTGGAGGCGGAGGTCCAGGCAGAGGTCCCGGCGGTGGAGGTCTAGGCGGAGGTCCATCGGTCCGACGTTGAGGTCCACTTCATGCGATCGTCCACCGCACACTGAAGATTGAATGCAAGGTACCCCTTTTATATTGGGGTACCTTTGCATTCATATTGGCTCCGCTGGGATCAAGATAGAAGATGCCAGTACCGCGATGGATACAGATGGAGCCGTCTGGATGAAGATACCTCGCCACTGGGATGAAGATCTTTCGGCAGACTTCAGGAACAGTGAGTACCGATTTTGGGGTTAGTGTTAGTTTTTTTTTGGGGTGGTTTCATTTTTAGATTAGGGTTTGTTTTTTTTAATCGGCTATAAAAGAGCTGAATGCCCTTTTAAGGGCAATGCCCATACAAATGCCCTTTTTGGTGCAATGGGTAGATTAGGTTTTTTTAGTTAAGTTTTTTTTATTTTGGGGGTTTGGGGAGTGGGGGGTTTGTAATGTTAGGGAATATTTGTTTTAATTTTTTGGCAAAAGAGCTGCTATAGGGCAATGCCCTACAAAAGGTCCTTTTAAGGGCTATTGGTAGTTTATTATAGATTAGTTTTTTTTTATGTTCGGGTGTTTTGTTTTGTTTTTAAACGGGGGGTTTGTTATTTTTTGTATTGTAGGTTTTTTTTCATTGGGGTGTTTTTTTTTAGATTAAAGGGATACTAAACCCAATTTTTTTATTTCATGATTCAGATAGAGCATGAGATTTTAAGCACCTTTCTAATTTACTCCTATTATCAATTTTTCTTTGTTCTCATGCTATCTTGATTTTAAAAAGCAGTACTGTAAGCTTTAGAGCCAGACCATTTTTTGTTCAGCACATGGGTAGCACTTGCTGATTTGTGGCTAAATGTAGCAAACCAATCAGCAAGCTCTACCATGGTGCTGAACTAAAAAATGGGCCGGCTCCTAACCTTTTTTTTTTTTATTTCTTTATTGCAATTTTTTTTTTTTTAAAGTACAAACAATTGAATCATACTTATTACTCTGTTATTAACAATTAGACTTGATCCTTTAACAATAGTTAGAATATATTCACAATTACCATGAGATTATAACTCCAGATCCAGTCCATCTCTGTTTTCTTCACTTGTACAATGGTCTGTAGTCTTCAAGCAATGCAATTTTTTAAACTAACATAAACACTCGCTATTATTAACACATAGCAAATAAAACTAACTAAACATTAACAATAATTACAATTACATCTTGCGGAGATTAGCTTCCAAAGTCTTATAATGTTCGTGATATGAGATCACGCTTATGTGCCAAGATCAAATAGTCTGCTGCACTTCCAGATATCTCTCTTACCTTTCCACCACACAAATATATGCGTGAAGTAAACCAAATTAAGTTAAATTAAATTCCAGCGTATGATTCCCAATAGAATAACATGTCATTATACATTGTTAGCCTATTTGTCTTAAAATAGGTATATCTCTCTATCATCAATGTTTCTTTTACTTTCTCCCTCCATTTCCCTATTGTGGGAATTTTATCTGATCTCCATGCGGAAGCTATGAGTTGTTTGGCTACGTTCAGCATGATATGCCCCAAATTTCTTTTAATGGTACATTTAACATCTTTCAACATATTAAACAAGCATATTAGTGGGTCTTGTGGAATGTTGCAGGATAGGGCTTTATTTATTTCCTTTATTATTTTCATCCAATATGGTTTGATTATCTCACAAGACCACCAGATGTGGCCCATGTTGCCTACCACCTGTCTACATCTCCAGCATTTCTCGTTGGCTGAAGGGAATAAACACTTCAGTCTATTTGGTGTGAGATACCATCGAAACAGTATTTTATAATTAGTTTCTAATGCATGAGTTGTGTGAGCTGAGTGTGCTATACTGCGAAATATCACATTCCAGGTTTTAGGTTCTTGTGGCCCTATAAGATCTCTCTCCCATCCTTTTATATATCTGTGGGGTTTGGGGGCTGTGGCCTCAAGTAATAATTTGTATGTGGTGGAAATAATCTTTTTTTGTGCTATGTTAGAAAAGCACATCTGTTCAAAAGTTGTCATATGTGCATATGTAATGGATCGCTTGATGATATCTTAACCAGTGATTAAAATACCCATTTCCTATGTCCAGTAAGTCAGTTCTTGGGGTTATTTTCCCCAAATTGGTCATTAACGAGACCGGAACATCTTTTAAACTGATATCATGGCCTGAGCTATGTCCCTGTCCCTCTATACATTCGGGGTTTGCCAAAATTGGTGTCAGCGGGGAGTAGGCACTAGAGATAACTTTATACCTATCTCGAATGAACTTCCAATCCCCAATGGTGTTTATGATAGTGGCGGTAAAGTTAGTTTTTGATTTGGTCAATAATTTAGGTAGCCAACATAGCCCCCCAGCTGCGGTATTCCCGAAATGTCATGTTCTAAGTGGATCCAGTGTTTAGGTTCTTCCATGGTATGCCTACTCCAATCTATAATTCTTTGCAGTGAAATAGCCTGTTTATATAAAGTTATATTTGGTACCCCTAAACCCCCCATGTCTTTGTTAGCATACATGGATAACATGTTTACTCGATGAGGCCTTCTTTTCCAAATGAAATTATGGATTACCTTTTGTAACTTCAGAATGTATGTCTGAGTGTTGGGGAGTGGTAATGTCTGTAGAATGTATAGGATCTTTGGTAGTAGTACCATCTTAACTGTATTTATTCTCCCTATCCAGGATATATTCTTAGCCAACCATGACGAAGCCTGGTTAGTTATTGCGTTTAGCAATTTAGAGTAGTTAAATGTTCGAATGGATTCTATGTTGTTCAGCAGGTGTACTCCTAAATATTTTATGGATTTCTGTTGTATCGCGAAGGGACTATGTATCTGAATTAGATTCATGACATTGATAGGTAAATGAAAGGGTAATAGTTCTGACTTATTGGCGTTTATTGAGAAGTTTGATACCCCTCCATATTCTAAGAATTCTGTATGTACCGCAGAGATAGACTCAAGAGGGCTTGCTAGAGTTAAAAGGACATCGTCCGCGAACATAGATAATTTGTATTCTTTGTGTTTGATATTTATACCCTTTATGTTATTGTTTGATCTTATTTTACACTCCAACATTTCTAGTGATAGAATGAACAAGAGTGGGGAAAGCGGGCAACCCTGGCGTGTGCCATTACGTATTTCAAATTGTTCTGAAAGTGTACCATTAATTCTGATTTGGGCCGTGGGAAATGTATATAGGGCCATAACTCTGTTTATAAATGGAAGGGTCCAATCTAACCTATCGAACGCTTTCTCAGCGTCTGTGGAAAGCATTAATGAGGGGGTTTTGTTGGTGTTTATAAACTCTAATATATTTAATATTTTAACCGTGTTATCTTTTGCCTCTCTCCGCGGCACGAAACCCACTTGGTCTGGAGAAATCAAATTTGGTAGTAATCTATTAAGTCGGGATGCTAGTACTTTGGCAAATGCCTTTAAATCTATATTTAATAATGATATGGGGCGGAAATTTGCTATTGTGTCAGGTTTCTTACCAGGTTTAGGGAGAACTGTGATGACTGCTTGCAACATGGTGTCCGGACGTGTGCCTCCGCTATCTATCTGGTTGAAAGTTTCTAACATATGAGGAGTCAATAGATGTGAGAATACTTTGTAGTATGAGCCAGAGAATCCGTCCGGTCCTGGAGCCTTTTCAAGCTTTAATGACCGAATAGCTTCTGTGATCTCTTTGTGAGTTATCTGGGCTTGTAACATTTCACTGTCTGTCTCCGAGATTTCTGGAACCTTAATTTTGTCCAGATATTTTATACATTTGGTTTTGTGATCCATAATTGATCTCTTTGGGAAAAGATTGTATAATGAGTGATAGTAATTTTTAAAGGTCTCTGCTATGTGTTTGGTATCTTCCACTCTTTCCCCTTTATGGGTGTTTATTGAATGAATATAAGTTTTTGCTTGTTTGGATTTTAGTGACCTGGCTAGTTGACGTCCAGGTTTGTTGGCATCATGATAAAATCTCTGCTTGAGTTTATATGCTGTTGTCTGTGCTTTTATGTGTAGATGGGATTTCATTTTGGATCTATAGAATTTTAGCTGTTGTAGAACTTTTTCATCTTGTGGGTGTAGTTTATGTAGGTAGTCTAAGTGCTCTATCTCTTTAGTTATATATGTGTACTCTTCTCTCTGCCGTTTAAGCTTGTTAGCTCGAAGTTTAATCAAAGTGCCCCTTATGTAACTCTTGTGAGCCTCCCACACCATGGCTGGCGCTACTTCCCCTGCAGCATTTTGTGTGAAATAATCCCTAATTTCCCTTTCTAAGGTATTACTCACCATCAGATCTAGCAATAAAGTTTCATCCAGCCTCCAAGTAAACTCCTTTAGTGGGGCTGAGGGCCAGTCTATGGAGCATCTAAACATGGAATGATCTGACCAAGCTGTGTGAGTGATAGATGATGATGTTGCATTTGCCAAAGTTAAGTGATCTAATAAAATAAAGTCTATTCTTGAATATGTTTTATTCAGATTAGAAAAGAATGTATAATCTCTCCGTTCTGGGTTTGCAATTCTCCATGGGTCGTGTAGACCAAAAGTTCTTAAAAAATTCCCTGTTGATTTAAGTGTACGTTTTGCAATTTGTATGTGTGGGTTTCAGCGATTCAAATTAGAGGCAAGCGGTAAATTGAAATCTCCCAAAACTATTAATTGGCCTTTGTCGATATCCTGAAGTAGAGGTACTATAGCCTTGAAGAATAATGCTTGTTTATGATTTGGGGCGTATATGTTCACTATAGTTACCAATTTATTGTATAATATGCCACTAATAGCTAGGAATCTGCCCTCTGTGTCTTTTTTCTGAGCTATTAATTTGAATTGAATTGAGTTACATATTAAAATGCTAACACCATTTATCTTTTTTTTTCTATGTGCACTATGAAAGTGTTGGGAAAAACAACTATGGATATATTTGGGAATGGACCCTCCTTTGAAATGGGTTTCTTGCAGGCCAACTATCCCCCCCCCCTTTCTGTACTATGTCTCTAAGGGCCATTGCTCTTTTGGTTGGAACATTAAAACCTTTTACATTTTGTGTTGCAAAATGAATATTGGCATCTGTCATTTTATTACCTTTATCACTCACAATTTATATCACCGGACAGCGCTGACCATCTGTTTGAAGAAACATCTCCGCAAGTTAACTCCTAAATACAATCTAAAAACATTAAAATCAAATATTTTAAAAACTTTTTCCTTATATCTATAGAGGGAAATGACTGAAAGATCCCTGCTTGGAATCATTCAGCCTACACAGTGCAAAACAGTTCCATAACTTCTTTTTAACCTATGAATGAAATTACAATGACTTTGCTGCTATCTGGTTAAAATTATACATTTTGGCAACCTAGAACAAGCAAAGGATACAGAACAATGTTCAGACTGACTTCGCTACAGTCTGGTTAATAATGTACATTTTGGCAACCTGAAACAATCAAAGGATACAGAACAATGTTCATGCTCAGCCTACTCGGGCTCTGGCATCTGCTGATGATAAAGGGGTTTTCAATCTTTTGTTACGGACTATTTGCCACTCTTTACGCTGTGGTAAGGGAGAAGCTTGAGAGTCCCCTGCAAGGGCATTACTTTGTCTTGTGTCGGAGTCCATTGTCGGTGGGGGTATCTCCAGTTTTCTGCAGCAATCTTCAATCTCCTCGAATGAAGAGCAGCTCGCCCTTCTATTCTTCCAGATGATGAGCAGCTGGAATGGGTGTCCCCATCTGTAGGTGATGTTTCTAGCCTGTAGATGTTTCATCAATGGAGAGAGTTCTTTTCTTCTGGCTAGAGTTCTGGACGATAAATCTGCAAAAAACTAAAGGGTATTGCCATCCTTCTGGATGGGACGTTTTTCTCTCGCTGCTTTCATGATCTGTTCTTTTAGCTGGTAGTTAGTTATTCTTGTAATCACATCCCTAGGAGGTGCGGATTCTGGAGGCCTCGGCCTTAGGGCCCGGTGTGCTCTGTCTATACCTATTATTGAGTTGTCGGTTGGGTCTCTTAGCTGTGAGAACAAGGCTTGTAGATATTCAGTTAATACGGAGGCCTCTATGTCTTCTGGGATACCGCGTATCCTAATGTTTTGTCTTCTAGACCTGTTCTCCAGGTCCTCAATTTTGTCCTCCAACTGTTTGATAGTTTGATCTTGATATTCCATCTGATTATGAACTTTTGTGAAACATGCGTCATGCTCTTGAACATTATCCTCTAAAGTATTGACTCTAGTGCCAATCTCCTTAATATCTCTTTTCAGGTCAGAAATTTCATCTTTTATACATTGCTTCACTTGAGAGATCAATGCAGAAAAATCTTGCTTTGAGGGTATAGAGGACAGCACAGACTGTGGCACAGATAGCATATTTTCTTCTTCTTCAGATCCTGTGTCTGAGGTGTCTGATGAAATATGTGACCTTTGTGGAGATGTGAAAGTTTCTTTTGGTGTCTGAGATGCAGATGCCTTAAAATAGTTGTCCATGGAAGGATTTGCTTGTCCACCTCCCTTACTCTGTTTCCCCTTTAATGTATTTTTCCTAGGAGACATTTTATCTGTATTTTCTCCAATGCAGTAAGCTATTCTGAGCTGTGATGGTCTGTTTATACAGTCTCTGCTTGCTCCTGGATGCCTTGCCTTTATTTCAGAAGGAAAGGAGAAAAGGTAAAACAAAGGAGATGGTATTCCAGAGTTTTATGCTGAACTTTGCTTATGCTGATGTCTGGATACTTATATCTTGGAGTGTTAGCGATTATCATTTGCCTGCTTAAAACCAGGGTTAGATTAACTTCTCTTTAGGCTCAGTATTGCATTGTAGGCCTAATTAATGTGGGAAAAAACACAAATAATCCAAGAGCGCCAACTATAAGGCAAAGGAAAAATCTAACAAATACATCAGTGATTATAAAACATTATCAAACATTTAATTCAAAAACATATAGTTAAAAACATGGATCCATGTAACAGAATATACTTAAAAAATGGAATTTCACAGTACTAGCAGATAAATACTAAAAACACAATGGTAGCTAAAAACGATAAAGGGTATAAGGGTATGTCACCAATTACGGGGATATACAAAATTATAGAAAAGTCCAGATATGTCAATAGAAGTCTATAAAAAGTCCAGTGAGTAAATCCAGGTGAAATGACCAGTGAAAAAATCAGTGAAAAAATCAAATGTTAAAAATAAAATGTTAAAAATAAACTGATGATAAAAAGATCCCTTGGAGGGAGGTTGTGAAAAAAGTGTGAAAAAAGTGATGTAAAAATTGTAAAAAATTGTATAAAAATATGTAAACAAATGTGTATTAAAATTAAAAGTGGGGGACCCCCTAAAAATAGGTGTCAAAAATATGTGTCAAAAATAGTGAAAAATATAAAATCCGGTTAAACAAAAATTAAAAATAAAAATTAAAAATTAAAAATATTAAAAATATAAGAGAAATAATAAATAGTGTGTATATAGTATAATCCAAGTGAAAGTCTTAATAATAAGGTATTAGTGAATGATCCTCCTTGTGGCTAACTCCGTATGAATGATGGCGATGAACTCTTTGAGATAGATGGTTTTACCTTCCTGTTCAATATAAACTCTTGCAATCCCTGTAAATCAAAAGAATAACATAGTGCAATAAAATTTCAAAAAGCAGGAAATAAAGAAATAATGCTCACCAAAAATGTCAACGCGTTTCGGCCTCTTAACAGGCCTTTTTCAAGACTATCTAGGGGTGAGTGCTGGTGGCTATATTTATATGTATCACAAACCTATGAATTAGCATAGTTTTGGCGGCAAAAGAGGGGAATTTGGCGCCAAAAAATGACCCGACCCGGAAGTGCTTTTATTATTGTGTATCCGTTTTTTGCTTATTTGCCCCTTTTACTCAGATAGTTACGGCTCTGTATTGGTCCTATAATTTGGAGCGAATAAGGGGTTCTGTCAGCATTAGTTTCTCATACATTATCATGTACGTTGCCGATCGCTCTGTTTCTACATACATCAGCGTCGGGCCGGAAGTGACATAGTGTTTGTTTACTTCCGGTTTTCTCATACTTCCGGTTGCGGTAATCACAAAGCGGTTTTTCGCATATGGCGATAACTAAAGAAGGGGTATTGAAAAAAAATTTCTTATACATGATATATTGTAAAATTTACACTTCATAAGACTTGATTGTACCAATTTATGTTAGTGGTATAGCGAGCAATAAAAACGAGCAATATTATTACGATTAGAAATGAGAGTAAAAATATATATGTTGGATAAATATCAGTTTGTGCATTAGTACATTTAAACATTGTACATTATACATTAAAAAACACCAATGAAAAAACTTAAAATACAATTAAAATCGACAATAAAATAACTTACTAATAAAATTCTTATTAAAATTGGAATCAAATTTTAATTTTAATTTTAACAGAAGGGTTTATTAAAACTAGTAAAATGCAGATAAAATACGGCAATAAGCCCGAACATGGGGAATGGAAATAAATATATATATATACACCCTGTGCATATTGAAATGGTAGCTACACAGAGCTACACGAAAGACTACATCAAAGGCACAAAAGGATCACGGAATTCCTGAATAAGAGCATATCTGAAAATAATTAGAAATGGGACTTGGAATAGGACTAATAATAGGATTTTAAAATAGGGTATGTATACTATGCTCGAGAGGCTGAGTAACTCCAATTCAAAAGAAGGGACCTCAGTAAGACAAATGTATGATGATTGTAGTGACGCTTAGCTATAAGAAGCTAGTATGAAAATACATGCAAACTGGCCATGTGTCACCTATTGTCTAAGATCAGTGATTATTTGTACTTACTAAGTGTGAGAGGTCCTCCCTATTATTCAGACCCCTAGGGTAAAGACAATCTATATTAAAAATCCACTTGGATTCTACCGTCAGTAAGCGCCTTTCATAGTCACCTCCCCTCCAGTTTGGTGTCACTAATTGTATACCTATATAATTAAAATCTTTGAGACTAGCTCGGTGATGGTTAGTGAAGTGTTTGTAGAGGGCTGTTTCGGTGCTTTCATGTTCAATCTTTAATATGTGTTCTCTAATACGATCTTTGAGGTGTCTGGACGTTTGTCCTATATATTGGAGTCCACAGCTGCACCATATCAAATAGACAACTCCTCTATCACTGCATCTTATGAGGTCATTAATCTTATATTTGACTCCTGAATTGTACGAGGTAAATTCTTTGGTTTTTATGCCTCTTTTACAGGCTTTACAGCCCAGACATGGGAAAAAACCTTTAATTTCCTTGCCGAATACATCCCTTGTTTTATTTGGTGTTCTTTTAGGTATACTTGGGGATAGTCTATTTTTAAGATTGTCTGTTTTCCTGTATATGAAGACAGGTCGACTTGACAGTTTATCCCCTATGATTTCATCATTCCTTAAAAGTGCCCAGTGCTTCTCTATAATTTTCTCCACAATGTGTCTGTTTTCACTATACTCAGTAATAAACGGAATAGTGAGTATGTTATCGTCAGAATAGTGAATAGTTTTTTTCGGTTTATATACCAGGAGATCTTTCCGGTCTTTCTTCCTGACCTCTTCCATGGTTTGAATTAGGGACTCTTCTTCATAACCTCTTTCTAAGAATTTTTCTTTGAGAGTAGCGGCTTGTTCTTCCCACTTTTTGGGATTGGAACAGTTTTTCTTCAGTCTTTGGAATTGGCCTTTTGGTATATTCGTCTTCCATCTGTTAAGATGACAGCTTTCCATGTGTATGTAATTATTGCAGTCCACTTTCTTAAAGAAAGTGGACGTCTCCAATTCCCCTTCGATAATCTCAATTTTTAAATCCAAATAGTTAATTGTTTTATTGCTCATCTCGTGTGTAAATTTAAGGTTACAAGTGTTGTCATTCATGACTTCCAAGGTGTGTTCCAAGTCTTCTCTAGATCCCTTCCAAATCATAATAATATCGTCAATATACCTGTTATAGAGGACCAGGTCCGCGCTAGCTGGGCATGATTCCCAGAAAATCGATTCCCAGTAGCCCATGTATAGATTAGCATAGCTAGGCGCGAACCTGGTCCCCATGGCTGTACCACATATTTGTTTATAAAAAATCCCATTGTTGTTAAAATAATTATGGGTTAAAATGAACCGTATTCCTTTGAGAATGAATTCTCTCTGTAGTTCAGGTAAATTGGGGTCTTTTTTTAAAAAGAAATCTACTGCCAGGAAAACAGACAATCTTAAAAATAGACTATCCCCAAGTATACCTAAAAGAACACCAAATAAAACAAGGGATGTATTCGGCAAGGAAATTAAAGGTTTTTTCCCATGTCTGGGCTGTAAAGCCTGTAAAAGAGGCATAAAAACCAAAGAATTTACCTTGTACAATTCAGGAGTCAAATATAAGATTAATGACCTCATAAGATGCAGTGATAGAGGAGTTGTCTATTTGATATGGTGCAGCTGTGGACTCCAATATATAGGACAAACGTCCAGACACCTCAAAGATCGTATTAGAGAACACATATTAAAGATTGAACATGAAAGCACCGAAACAGCCCTCTACAAACACTTCACTAACCATCACCGAGCTAGTCTCAAAGATTTTAATTATATAGGTATACAATTAGTGACACCAAACTGGAGGGGAGGTGACTATGAAAGGCGCTTACTGATGGTAGAATCCAAGTGGATTTTTAATATAGATTGTCTTTACCCTAGGGGTCTGAATAATAGGGAGGACCTCTCACACTTAGTAAGTACAAATAATCACTGATCTTAGACAATAGGTGACACATGGCCAGTTTGCATGTATTTTCATACTAGCTTCTTATAGCTAAGCGTCACTACAATCATCATACATTTGTCTTACTGAGGTCCCTTCTTTTGAATTGGAGTTACTCAGCCTCTCGAGCATAGTATACATACCCTATTTTGAAATCCTATTATTAGTCCTATTCCAAGTCCCATTTCTAATTATTTTCAGATATGCTCTTATTCAGGAATACCGTGATCCTTTTGTGCCTTTGATGTAGTCTTTCGTGTAGCTCTGTGTAGCTACCATTTCAATATGCACAGGGTGTATATATATATATTTATTTCCATTCCCCATGTTCGGGCTTATTGCCGTATTTTATCTGCATTTTACTAGTTTTAATAAACCCTTCTGTTAAAATTAAAATTAAAATTTGATTCCAATTTTAATAAGAATTTTATTAGCAAGTTATTTTATTGTCGATTTTAATTGCATTTTAAGTTTTTTCATTGGTGTTTTTTAATGTATAATGTACAATGTTTAAATGTACTAATGCACAAACTGATATTTATCCAACATATATATTTTTACTCTCATTTCTAATCGTAATAATATTGCTCGTTTTTATTGCTCGCTATACCACTAACATAAATTGGTACAATCAAGTCTTATGAAGTGTAAATTTTACAATATATCATGTATAAGAAATTTTTTTTCAATACCCCTTCTTTAGTTATCGCCATATGCGAAAAACCGCTTTGTGATTACCGCAACCGGAAGTATGAGAAAACCGGAAGTAAACAAACACTATGTCACTTCCGGCCCGACGCTGATGTATGTAGAAACAGAGCGATCGGCAACGTACATGATAATGTATGAGAAACTAATGCTGACAGAAACCCTTATTCGCTCCAAATTATAGGACCAATACAGAGCCGTAACTATCTGAGTAAAAGGGGCAAATAAGCAAAAAACGGATACACAATAATAAAAGCACTTCCGGGTCGGGTCATTTTTTGGCGCCAAATTCCCCTCTTTTGCCGCCAAAACTATGCTAATTCATAGGTTTGTGATACATATAAATATAGCCACCAGCACTCACCCCTAGATAGTCTTGAAAAAGGCCTGTTAAGAGGCCGAAACGCGTTGACATTTTTGGTGAGCATTATTTCTTTATTTCCTGCTTTTTGAAATTTTATTGCACTATGTTATTCTTTTGATTTACAGGGATTGCAAGAGTTTATATTGAACAGGAAGGTAAAACCATCTATCTCAAAGAGTTCATCGCCATCATTCATACGGAGTTAGCCACAAGGAGGATCATTCACTAATACCTTATTATTAAGACTTTCACTTGGATTATACTATATACACACTATTTATTATTTCTCTTATATTTTTAATATTTTTAATTTTTAATTTTTATTTTTAATTTTTGTTTAACCGGATTTTATATTTTTCACTATTTTTGACACATATTTTTGACACATATTTTTGACACCTATTTTTAGGGGGTCCCCCACTTTTAATTTTAATACACATTTGTTTACATATTTTTATACAATTTTTTACAATTTTTACATCACTTTTTTCACACTTTTTTCACAACCTCCCTCCAAGGGATCTTTTTATCATCAGTTTATTTTTAACATTTTATTTTTAACATTTGATTTTTTCACTGATTTTTTCACTGGTCATTTCACCTGGATTTACTCACTGGACTTTTTATAGACTTCTATTGACATATCTGGACTTTTCTATAATTTTGTATATCCCCGTAATTGGTGACATACCCTTATACCCTTTATCGTTTTTAGCTACCATTGTGTTTTTAGTATTTATCTGCTAGTACTGTGAAATTCCATTTTTTAAGTATATTCTGTTACATGGATCCATGTTTTTAACTATATGTTTTTGAATTAAATGTTTGATAATGTTTTATAATCACTGATGTATTTGTTAGATTTTTCCTTTGCCTTATAGTTGGCGCTCTTGGATTATTTGTGTTTTTTCTGATGTTCTTACTAGGGTAAGCTAGATACCCTCTATCCAGGAGCTATAAGGAACCGGGCTGAGCGCTGTTAGATATCTTGTACTCTAATTAACCCCTTAAGGACCAGCGACGTACCCTGTATGTCGCTGGCCTTTTTTTGGGACTTGATTGTTTTATAGCGCGGTCTTGCCACCAGCGATGAGACTGCTCTATTCCACAAAGCCTGCTGGAGGGAGTGCATTAATAGTGTGTTCTTGCTAGACTTGTGCTATTATGTCCTGAAAAAAACCTTAACGACCAGTGACATACAGGGTACATTGTGGTCATTAAGGGGTTAATGTGGGTTAGTATTAGTCTCTCAGTTTACTCAGGCGTAGTAAAGTTAGATAGGCCTCAGAGCACCCGCCAACTTTGAAGTGGTCCCACTCTAGATGTGTGATAATCCTCAGTGTACCTGCTTTCCCAACATTTGTGCCTTGTTTCCACTATATATTTTTGCTGGATGGTACTAAAAGTTACACTGACAGACCGGCAAAATAAACTGAAAAACCGCTAACTAACTGAATATATTTATGAGCAGCTTTTATTCTTGGAAAAATACCCCTTTATGTAGTATGAAGTGTTTGCTTGTTCCTTTCATGTTCCGGCTGCATTTCTAATCGCACTTATAAGGGCTTAGATTCATTGAGGCTCGTTATTGCAAGTGCGTGTGTGCCTTCAAGATGGCGACCGCCACCATTCTCTATGCGTCTCAGCCCTTATTGTGATCTGTATTTCCTATATAACAATACGCTTCCCCTCCAGATTAGCACTTACTCAGATTCCTTAAGCATTCCGGTTCGTTTATGTCTCTGAACAGTTCATCCGTTTGCCTGTTTCCAAGTGTGCTGTTTAGGCTGCGCTGATCAGGCCAGCTGGTCCAGTGAGGTGCATAACTAAACTAGAGTTTCTTTACTCAGCCCCTTAGTAGACACCTCTGGTCTGAGTAGTCATGTTGTTAGGTCAAGTCTGTGATGGCTTTAGAGCACTTTTGTGGGCTAATGCACCGGAGCTCACCTAATGTGCGGCCATCCTCATTCAGTGCCGACTCCGCCCCCCCGGCTCCTAACCTTTTATTACTGCTTTTTCAAATCAAGATAACATGAGAACAAAGAAAAATTGATAATAGGAGTAAATTAGAAAGTTGCTTAAAATTGCGTTCTCTATCTGAATCATGAAAGAAAAAATAAGGGGTTAGTATCACTTTAAGGCTTTTTTATTTTTATTGGGCTGTAAAAGAGCTGAGTGCCCTTTTAAGGGCAATGCCCATACAAATGCCCTTTTCAGGGCAATTGGTAGATTATTTTTTTTACTTAGTTTTATTTTTAATTTGCTGGGGTGGGGGGTTGTAATGTTAGGGGGTATTTGTTTTAATTTATTGTCAAAAGAGCAGTTAACTTTAGGGCAATGTCCTACAAAAGGCCTTTTTTATTATAGATATGTTTTTTTTAAACGTGTATTAGAATAGGAATTTTTTATTATTTTGGATAATTTTGTTTGTTATTTTTTGTAATGGTAGTTTTTTTGTAATTTTTGTAATTTTAATGTTTATTATTTTTTAGAAATGTTAGGTTTTATTATTTTTGGAAATGTTAGGTTTTTTATTTTATGTATTTTTTTATTAAACAAGTAGTGTTAAGTTTTATTTTAGTTTAAGCTTAGGTTTTATTTTTATTTCACAGGTAAGTTTGTATTTATTTTAACTAGGTAGTTAGTAAACAGTAATATTGTAACTAGCTTAGGTTTTATTTTTATTTCACAGGTAAGTTTGCATTTATTTGTAAATAGGTAGTTAGTTAATAATTGTAACTTTACTTTAGGTCTATTTTAATTATGTTAAAGTTAGGGGGTGTTAGGTTTAGAGGTTAATAGTTTAATTTAGCTAGTTGCGATGTGGGGGGATGCCAGTTTAGAGGTTAATTATTTAATTTAGTGCTTGCGATGTAGGGGATAGTGGTTTAGGGGTTAATAGGTTTATTTAGTTTTGGTGATGTGGTGGGGCAGTGGTTTAGAGGTTAATAGGTTAGTTAGTGTTGGCGATGTGGGGGGGGCGGTGGTTTAGAGGTTAATAGGTTTAGTTAGTGTTGGCAATGTGGGGGGCGGCGGTTTAGAGGTTAATAGGTTTAGTTAGTGTTGGCAATGTGGGGGGCGGCTGTTTAGAGGTTAATAGGTTTATTTAGTGTTGGCGATGTGGGGGGCTCAGCGGTTTAGGGGTTAGTAGGTTTAGCTAGTGTCAGCGATGTCGGGGAACGGAGGTTTAGAGGTTAATAGGTTTAGTTAGTGTCGGCGATGTCTGTGAACGGTGGTTTAGAGGTTAATAGGTTTAGTTAATATTAGCGATGTGGGGGGGCAGCAGTTTAGGGGTTAATAGGTTTAGTTAGTGTCGGAGATGTCAGGGAATGGTGGTTTAGAGGTTAATAGGTTTAGTTAGTGTTGACTATGTCGGGGAATGGCGGTTTAGAGGTCAATAGGTTTTGTTTGTGTTGGCGATGTCGGGAATGGCGGTTTAAAGGTTAATAGGTTTAGGTAATGTTGATGATGTGGGGGGGTAGCAGTTTAGGGGTTAATAGGTTTAGTTAGTGTTGGTGATGTGGGGGGCAGCAGTTTAAGTGTTAATAGCTTTATTTAGTGTCGGCGATGTCGGGGCTTAGGGGTTAATAGGTTTAGTTAGGGTAGGCGATGTGGGGGGCAGCGGTTTAGGGGTTAATAAATTTAGTTAGTGTTGGCGATGTGGGGGGCGGCGGTTTAGAGGTTAATAGCTTCATTTAGTGTCTGGGAACGTGGTTTGATAATTTTATTTTGGCAAATTAGTTTTTAGAATCCATTCGTTATTTAGGATCCATTCTTTATTCATATGCATTATTCTATTGTAAATTTTAGAATAGAATAATGAATATGAATAACGAATGGATCCGAAATAACATAATTTATGTAAGAACTTACCTGATAAATTCAATTCTTTCATATTAGTAAGAGTCCATGAGCTAGTGACGTATGGGATATACCAGGAGGGGCAAAGTTTCCCAAACCTCAAAATGCCTATAAATACACCCCTCACCACACCCACAAACCAGTTTAACGCATAGCCAAGAAGTGGGGTGATAAGAAAAAAGTGCGAAAGCATAAAAAATAAGGAATTGGAATAATTGTGCTTTATACAAAAAAATCATAACCACCACAAAAAGGGTGGGCCTCATGGACTCTTGCTAATATGAAAGAAATGAATTTATCAGGTAAGTTCTTACATAAATTATGTTTTCTTTCATGTAATTAGCAAGAGTCCATGAGCTAGTGACATATGGGATAATGAATACCCAAGATGTGGATCTTCCACGCAAGAGTCACTAGAGAGGGAGGGATAAAAAAAGACAGCCAATTCCGCTGAAAATAATCCACACCCAAAATAAAGTTTAAATCTTATAATGAAAAAAAAAACTGAAATTATAAGCAGAAGAATCAAACTGAAACAGCTGCCTGAAGTACTTTTCTACCAAAAACTGCTTCAGAAGAAGAAAACACATCAAAATGGTAGAATTTAGTAAAAGTATGCAAAGAAGACCAAGTTGCTGCTTTGCAAATCTGATCAACCGAAGCTTCATTCCTAAACGCCCAGGAAGTAGAAACTGACCTAGTAGAATGAGCTGTAATCCTTTGAGGCGGAGCTTTACCCGACTCGACATAAGCATGATGAATCAAAGACTTTAACCAAGACGCCAAAGAAATGGCAGAGGCCTTCTGACCTTTCCTAGAACCAGAAAAGATAACAAATAGACTAGAAGTCTTTCGGAAATTTTTAGTAGCTTCAACATAATATTTCAAAGCTCTAACTACATCCAAAGAATGCAACGATCTTTCCTTAGAATTCTTAGGATTAGGACACAATGAAGGAACCACAATTTCTCTACTAATGTTGTTAGAATTCACAACCTTAGGTAAAAATTTAAAACAAGTTCGCAACACCGCCTTATCCTGATGAAAAATCAGAAAAGGAGACTCACAAGAAAGAGCAGATAATTCAGAAACTCTTCTAGCAGAAGAGATGGCCAAAAGAAACAAAACTTTCCAAGAAAGTAATTTAATGTCCAGCGAATGCATAGGTTCAAACAGAGGAGCTTGAAGAGCCCCCAGAACCAAATTCAAACTCCAAGGAGGAGAAATTGACTTAACAGGTTTTATACGAACCAAAGCTTGTACAAAACAATGAATATCAGGAAGACTAGCAATCTTTCTGTGAAAAAGAACAGAAAGAGCAGAGATTTGTCCTTTCAAGGAACTTGCAGACAAACCTTTATCCAAACCATCCTGAAGAAACTGTAAAATTCTAGGAATTCTAAAAGAATGCCAAGAAAAATGATGAAAAAGACACCAAGAAATGTAAATCTTCCAGACTCGATAATATATCTTCCTAGATACAGATTTACGAGCCTGTAACATAGTATTAATCACAGAGTCAGAGAAACCTCTTTGACTGAGAATCAAGCGTTCAATCTCCATACCTTCAAATTTAAGGATTTGAGATCCTGATGGAAAAAAGGACCTTGCGATAGAAGGTCTGGTCTTAACGGAAGAGTCCACGGTTGGCAAGTGGCCATCCAGACAAGATCCGCATACCAAAACCTGTGAGGCCATGCTGGAGCCACCAGCAGAACAAACAAGCACTCCTTCAGAATCTTGGAAATTACTCTTGGAAGAAGAACTAGAGGCGGAAAGATATAGGCAGGATGATGCTTCCAAGGAAGTGACAATGCATCCACTGCCTCCGCCTGAGGATCCCTGGATCTGGACAGATACCTGGGAAGCTTCTTGTTTAGATGAGAAGCCATCAGATCTATTTCTGGAAGTCCCCACATTTGAACAATCTGAAGAAATACCTCTGGGTGAAGAGACCATTCGCCCGGATGTAACGTTTGGCGACTGAGATAATCCGCTTCCCAATTGTCTATACCTGGGATATGAACCGCAGAAATTAGACAGGAGCTGGATTCCGCCCATACCAGTATTCGAGATAGTTCTTTCATAGCCAGAGGACTGTGAGTCCCTCCTTGATGATTGACATATGCCACAGTTGTGACATTGTCCGTCTGAAAACAAATGAACGACTATCTCTTTAGAAGAGGCCATGAATGAAGATCTCTGAAAATTTCACGTAGTTCCAAAATATTGATTGGTAATCTCACCTCCTGAGATTCCCAAACCCCTTGTGCTGTCAGAGACCCCCAAACAGCTCCCCAACCTGTCAGACTTGCATCTGTTGAAATCACAGTCCAGGTTGGAAGAACAAAAGAAGCCCCCTGAACTAAACGATGGTGATCTGTCCACCACGTCAGAGAGTGTTGTACGATCGGTTTTAAAGATATTAATTGAGATATCTTTGTATAATCCCTGTACCACTGGTTCAGCATACAAAGCTGAAGAGGTCGCATGTGAAAACAAGCAAAGGGGATCGCGTCCGATGCAGCAGTCATAAGACCTAGAATTTCCATGCATAAGGCTACCGAAGGGAATGATTGAGACTGAAGGTTTCGACAAGCTGAAACCAATTTTAGACGTCTCTTGTCTGTCAGAGACAGAGTCATGGACACTGAATCTATCTGGAAACCTAAAAAGGTTACCCTTGTCTGAGGAATCAATGAACTTTTTGGTAAATTGATCCTCCAACCATGTTCTCGAAGAAACAATACAAGTCGATTCGTATGAGATTCTGCTAAATGAGAAGACTGAGCAAGTACCAAGATATCGTCCTAATAAGGAAATACCACAATACCCTGTTCTCTGATTACAGACAGAAGGGCACCGAGAACCTTTGTAAAAATCCTTGGAGCTGTTGCTAGGCCAAACGGCAGAGCCATAAACTGGTAATGCTTGTCTAGGAAAGAGAATCTCAGAAACTGATAGTGATCTGGATGAATCGGAATATGCAGATATGCATCCTGTAAATCTATTGTGGACATATAATGCCCTTGCTGAACAAAAGGCAGAATAGTCCTTATAGTTACCATTTTGAATGTTGGTATCCTTACATAATGATTCAATATTTTTAAATCCAGAACTGGTCTGAAGGAATTCTCCTTCTTTGGTACAATGAAGAGATTTGAGTAAAACCCCAGCCCCTGTTCCAGAACTGGAACTGGCATAATTACTCCTGCCAACTCTAGATCTGAAACACATTTCAGAAATGCTTGAGCCTTCACTGGATTTACTGGGACACGGGAAAGAAAAAATCTTCTTGCAGGAGGCCTTATCTTGAAGCCTATTCTGTACCCTTCTGAAACAATGTTCTGAATCCAAAGATTGTGAATTAATTAAATTGATCCAAATTTCTTTGAAAAATCGTAATCTGCCCCCTACCAGCTGGGCTGGAATGAGGGCCGCACCTTTATGTTGACTTGGGAGCTGGCTTTGGCTTTCTAAAAGGCTTGGATTTATTCCAGACTGGAGATGGTTTCCAAACTGATACCGCTCCTGTAGGGGAAGGATCAGGCTTTTGTTCCTTATTGTGATGAAAGGAACGAAAACGATTATTAGACCTAAATTTACCTTTAGATTTTTTATCCTTTCCCCCCAGTAACAGTTGAAATAATAGAATCCAACTGTGAACCAAATAATGTATTACCCTGGAAAGAAAGGGAAAGCAAAGTTGACTTAGAAGACATATCAGCATTCCAAGTTTTAAGCCATAAAGCTCTTCTAGCTAAAATAGCTAGAGACATATACCTGACATCAACCCTAATGATATCAAAGATGGCATCACAAATAAAATTATTAGCATGTTGAAGAAGATTAATAATGCTATGAGAATTATGATCTGTTACTTGTTGCGCTAAAGCTTCTAACCAAAAAGTTGAAGCTGCAGCAACATCCGCTAAAGATATAGCAGGTCTAAGAAGATTACCTGAACATAAGTAAGCTTTTCTTAGAAAGGATTCAATTTTCCTATCTAAAGGATCCTTAAAGGAAGTACTATCTGCCGTAGGAATAGTAGTACGTTTAGCAAGAGTAGAGATAGCCCCATCAACCTTAGGGATTTTGTCCCAAAACTCTAATCTGTCAGATGGCACAGGATATAATTGCTTAAAACGTTTAGAAGGAGTAAATAAATTACCCAAATTATTCCATTCCCTGGAAATTACTTCAGAAATAGCATCAGGGACAGGAAAAACATCTGGAATAACTACAGGAGATTTAAAAACCTTATTTAAATGTTTAGATTTAGTATCAAGAGGACTAGAATCCTCTATTTCTAATTCAATTAAGACTTCTTTAAGTAAAGAACGAATAAATTCCATTTTGAATAAATATGAAGATTTATCAGCATCAACCTCTGAAACAGAATCCTCTGAACCAGAGGAATCATTATCAGAATCAGAATGATGATGTTTATTTAAAAATTCATCTGAAAAATGAGAAGTTTTAAAAGACCTTTTACGTTTACTAGAAGGAGGAATAACAGACATAGCCTTCTAAATGGATTTAGAAACAAAATCTCTTATGTTAACAGGAACACTCTGAGTATTAGATGTTGATGGAACAACAACAGGTAATGTAACATTACTAAAGGAAATATTATCTGCATTAACAAGTTTGTCATGACATTCATTACAAACAACAGCTGGAGGAACAGATACCACAAGTTTACAGCAAATACACTTAACTTTGGTAGATCCAGCATCAGGCAGCGATTTTCCAGAAGTATCTTCTGATTCAGGGTCAATCTGAGACATCTTGCAATATGTAATAGAAAAAACAACATATAAAGCAAAATTGATCAAATTCCTTAAATGACAGTTTCAGGAATGGGAAAAAATGCCAGTGAACAAGCTTCTAGCAACCAGAAGTAAATAAACAATGAGACTTAAATAATGTGGAGACAATAATGACGCCCATATTTTTTAGCGCCAAAAAAGACGCCCACATTATTTGGCGCCTAAATGCTTTTAGCGCCAAAAATGACGCCACATCTGGTAACACCGACACTTTTGGCGCAAAAAACGTCAAAAAATGACGCAACTTCCGGTGACAAGTATGACGCCGGAAATAACAAAGAAAATTTTTTGCGCCAAAAAAGTCTGCACCAAGAATGACGCAATAAAATGAAGCATTTTCAGCCCCCGCGAGCTTAACAGCCCACAGGGAAAAAAGTCAAATTTTAAGGTAAGAAAAAAATGATCATTCAAATGCATTATCCCAATAATGAAACTGACTGTCTGAAATAAGGAATATTGAACATCCTGAATCAAGGCAAATAAATGTTTAAACACAAATATTTAGAACTTTATATAAAAGTGCCCAACCATAGCTTAGAGTGTCACAAAAATAAGACTTACTTACCCCAGGACACTCATCTACATGTAGTAGAAAGCCAATCCAGTACTGAAACGAGAATCAGTAAAGGTAATGGTATATATAAGAGTATATCGTCGATCTGAAAAGGGACGTAAGAGATGAATCTCTACGACCGATAACAAAGAACCTATGAAATAGACCCCGTAGAAGGAGATCATTGAATTCAAATAGGCAATACTCTCTTCACATCCCTCTGACATTCACTGCACGCTGAGAGGAAAACCGGGCTCCAACCTGCTGTAGAGCGCATATCAACGTAGAATCTAGCACAAACTTACTTCACCACCTCCACGGGAGGCAAAGTTTGTAAAACTGATTTGTGGGTGTGGTGAGGGGTGTATTTATAGGCATTTTGAGGTTTGGGAAACTTTGCCCCTCCTGGTAGGAATGTATATCTCATACGTCACTAGCTCATGGACTCTTGCTAATTACATGAAAGAAAATGATTTAACTTAACATAACTAATTTGCCAAAACGAAATTATTTTTTTAACTTAACTAATTTCCCGAAACAAAATTATTTATTTAACTAATGAAAATGAAACTAAACAAATTTTTTATCTTTGCGCTTGTCTAATTTGCTCTATCACGTACAGTTTTTTTTACAACTGGCTTTGATGTTTTTATGTTGGAGTATGAGACTGAATGAAATTAGTAGTGCACAATTACCACATGAAACCTATTTTGTGGCCAGTTCTAAATATATTTATTTTGAAAAAATATGCAAGTTGGTTATTTACATCTTAACCTTAGTCAAAAGGCTTAGTAGCCCCTTTTTTTTTCTTTTGTCAGTGAAGCTGCCTCTGTTGCTTTTCTCTTTCTAATCGGCATCAGAACCTACATTACTAGGCAAATCTCCCAATGTTTCTGGTGGCAGCAGAACTGGAATTTCTGGGCCTTGAGGAACAGGTTGAATAGCTGATGGTAGATTTTGGAAAAAACTAATAAAAATAAAAAATAAAACTATTTTGTCTTCTAAAAAAATATATATATACATGTCAAGGAATATTCAGGTATTCCTGAAAGATATCAGTGTTCCAATGTAACTAGCACTAATTCTTACATATCAGTGATCCAATGTAACTAGCAAAAATTCTGAAAAAAAAGTGGTTTGGAAATAGCTAAGTGCTACTTATATTTATTGCTTTATAACTTGCAAAAAAAGCAAAGAATATGTTTTTCTAAACTCGGGACAAAATTTTAAAACTATTTAGCATGGTTGTTTTTTGGTGGTTGTAGATGTGTAACAGATTTTGGGGATCAAAGTTAGAAAAAGTGTGTTTTTTTCCATTTTTGTCTCATATTTTATATATTTTTTATAGTAAATTATAAGATATGATGAAAATAATGGTATCTTTTGAAAGTCCATTTAATGGCTAGAAAAATGGTATATAATATGTGTGGGTACAGTAAATGAGTAAGAGGAAAACTACAGCTAAACACAAACACCGCAGAAATGTAAAAATAGCCCTGGTCCTTAAGGGAAGGAAATTGAAAAATGTCCATGTCCTTAAGGGGTTAAGCCACCAATAAGCAAGCATAACCCAGGTTTTGAACCAAACATGGGCAGGCTACTATGCTTTACATTACTGATTTTTAAATAAAGATAGCAAGAGAGCAAAGAAAAATTGATAATAGGAGTAAATTAGAAAGTTGCTTAAAATTGCATGCGCTATATGAATCATTAAAGAAAAAAAATGTGGGTTTAATATCCCTTTTAGCAAGACAATGTGTTAGTGTCAGGCTGAGTCCTAAAATCTCAGTCCAGGAGAAGCACCTTGGCACTTGGTCTAGCTGGCCATGGTCACAAAAATAAAGCAGAGATAAATGAATCAATCAAATTGAATTTTCTCAAAGTCTCAAGCAAAAGAGAAGTCAGTAAACTGAACAAATTATCAATAACCAGGAATCCAGTAATATAATTGTGCAACCTTGGCTAATACTATGGCAGCAAATAGGTGCCAAACCTAAGTCACACCATACCATGAATAAAACGTGTGCCATAAATGATGTCATTGTAATTCAGAAGCCTGTGAGACAAGTCTCACCAATAATGATGAAAAGCATTATAACCCTGAAAGCATGAAAAGCATATTTGCAAAGTGTTTGTTTCAGCTGCTAGATTGTTCTTCGAGTATTCATCCAGCTGTAAGTCACATGGGTTTGGAGCAAAAGAGGGTGGTCGACAGTATCAAAGACTGCAGACAGATCAAGGAGGATAAGTAGAGAGAAGTGGCCTTTGGAATTTGCTGTAAGTAGGTCGTTGGTAACCTTACCAATTGCTGTCTCTGTGGAGTTTAGGTGGCGAAATACAGATTGCAGTGGGTCAAGGAGGAAGTTTAAAGTAAGGAAATGGGATAGACGTGCATATACTACCTTTCAAAAAGCATTGAGGCAAGGTGGAGTAGGGAAATAGTGTGGTAGTTGGATGGGGAGGTTGGATCGAGAGAAGGTTTTTTGAGGATAGGTGTGACCAGTGCATGTTTAAGAGATGAGGGAAATATACCAGTGGTGAGGGAGAGGTTGAAGATGTGTGTGAGTATAGGGGTAAGGGTAGAAGAGAGGGCGGGGAGTAGCTGTGAGGGGATGGGGTAGAGGGGACAGGTAGTGAGGTGAGCGGATAGTATAAGGGCAGAAACTTTTTTGGGCTATGTGGGTTTTGGATGATTGTGAGCTTTTGGTGGGGGGGCGGTAGTATGTTGTGAGCCGATTTAATTTCTGATGGAGTCGATTTTGTTGTTGAAGTAGCTGTCAAAATCCTGAGCTGAGAGAGAAGTTGTAATGGGAGGTGGGGGTGGGTGGAGAAGAGTATTGAATGTGGAGAACAGACATTTTGGGTTCGAAGAAAGAGTAGAGATAAGAGTAGAGAAGTAATGTTGTTTATATAGATTAAGGGCAGAATAGTAAGAGTTCAAGATGAACTTATAGTGAAGAAATTCACCTGAACTCCGAGATTTCCTCCAGTGTTGCTCAGCAGTATCGGAACATCTGCATAGGTACCATGTCAGAGAAGTATACCAGGGCTGAGGATGAGTGTATGATTCCCGAGCTATGATAAGTGGGGCCAGATTGTCAAGGACCGATGTAAGGGTGGAGTTGTAGTGGCAGATAGACTCATCAACAAGTGTATTACAATGTGTGTGGAATACATTGGCATCACTGAATGGTGAATAAGAAGCAGTAATTCTGTACCTGAGGCACATTAACCCCATAGAAGCCCTGTAAAATGCTGCAGGAGCAGGGCTGTTGCATTTATAAATATGGGTGGGTGACCTCATAAAAATGCCTTCCACTAGACTGAGGTGACACTGCAAATGGTTGGCATAGCCCATATATGGAGTTACAATATAATTTCTTTCTGCTTGTTTCCATTGTGCAAAGGCAGCTTTCATTTTTGTAAAGGCTAAAGCTTCAATAGCATGTTTTTGTGATGGCTTCAGGTTTGAAGACCAGGTCAGTGCTGCCAATACCTAAAGTATAGCCCACTGGCTCAAAGAGCTTTAAGCATTATGTATTTCTGGTAACTAATAAGGCTAAAACCACAGTTGTATCTGTATTGCTGGAGCAATGGATTGAATCATGATTTTATGTGTTTTACTAGCAGCCATAGACGGTATCATCAACATTTGTATGTATCACAAAGGGTTACATAATTATTCTTCTCTGTATATTACTGAGGAAAGAGGAGAAATAAAATAACTGATCTCTTTGTGTTACTTATAGCCAGCAAAGAAAAAACATTGTTCTATGTGTAAAGCAGACATCTGAGGGATGAATCACTGGTTTATAAAAGCTGCTGTCATAAACTTTTTAAATCAGTGTTCAATATATGTTGCTAGCAGCTTAAGGAGTAAAATTACTGATATTTACTGGAATCCAAGGTGGATAAAATCACTGCTCTGTATGCATTACTACTGAAAGCCAAGGGGTATCTAGTCACTGCTTGGCTGTGATAAATACTTATAGGGCCAGATTACGATTTGAGCGCTATTTAGCGCTTTTGTTTGCAAGCTAACTGTGCTAGAAGTAAACTTTTTGCGTGTTGGGTATCTCTCGTATTACAAGTTGAAAGTAAAAACATATTGCTCTTGCGTTAACACAATGCATGCAAAACTCCAAACTTTGAATATTGCACACGCATTAACCTATTCCCCCTCAGAAGTCAATAGAGAAAAAAGTGGGAAAAAAACACTCTTGCAATAACCTGAACGCATATTATCAAGTGCGCTAACCAGACATAAAAATATGAATATTTCACCTTTCAATGTTCTTCACATAGCAGAATATGTTCTGTTTATTCTTAAATACATATTTCTACATATTTCTAATAGTATTTTGGTAAAATATATATCTATACCTATATACACTCACCGGCCACTTTATTAGGTACACCTGTTCAATTGCTTGGTAACACAAATTGCTAATCAGCCAAACACATGGCAACTCAATGCATTTAGGCATCTAGACGTGGTGAAGAGGACTTGCTGAAGTTCAAACTGAGCATCAGAATGGGGAAGAAAGGGGATTTAAAGGGGCAGTAAACATACAAAATAATGTTATATAATTCTGCACATAGTGCAGAATTATAAAACATTATCTTAGCGGCACATTTATAAATCATTTATAAATCTAAAGCATTTCCTGATTTTATATCCCAAAGTTGGACTCCGCTCAAGGTTCTACTGAACGGGACTTGTTTAAAAGTGCTTTGTGGGTGTGCTTTCTAGTCACATCGTGGCCGATCCCATCATTGAAGTGAATGTAGCTCACTCCCGCTCCCTTTAAGTGACTTTGAACATGGCATGGTTGTTGGTGCCAGACTGGCTGGTCTGAGTATTTAAAAAACTGCTGATCTACTGGGATTTTCACGCACACCCATCTCTAGGGTTTACAGAGAATGGTCCGAAAAAGAGAGAATATCCAGTGAGCGGCAGATGTGTGGGCGAAAATGCCTTGTTGATGTCAGAGGCCAGAGGAGAATGGGCAGACTGGTTTGAGATGATAGAAAGGCAACAGTAACTCAAATAACCACTTGTTACAACCAAGGTATGCAGAATACCATCTCTAAACGAACACAACAAGTTGAACCTTGAAGCAGATGGGCTACAGCAGCAGAAGATCACACCGGGTGCCACTCCTGTCAGCTAAGAACAAGAAACTGAGACTTCAATTCTCACATGCTCACCAAAATTTGGACAATAGAAAATTGAAAAAATGTTGCCTAGTCTGATGAGTCTCGATTTCAGCTGCAACATTCAGATGGTAGGGTCAGAATTTGGTGTAAACAACATCAAAGCATAGATCCATCCTGCCTTGTATCAATGGTTCAGGCTGGTGGTGGTGGTGGTGTACTGGTGTGGGGGATATTTTTTTTGGCACTCTTTGGGCCCCTTAGTACCAATTGAGTATCATTTAAACACCACGGCCTACCTTAGTATTGTTGCTGACCATGTCCATCCCTTTATGACTACAGTGTAATCATTTTTTGATGGCTACTTCCAGCAGGATAATGCACCATGTCACAAAGCTCAAATCATCTCAAACTGGTTTCTTGAACATGACAATGAGTTCACTGTACTCCAATAGCCTCCACAGTCACCAGATCTCAATCCAATAAAGCACCTTTGGGATGTGGTGGAATGGGAGATTTGTATCCTGGATGTGCAGCCAACAAATCTGCAGCAACTGTGTGATGCTATCATGACCAAAATGTCTGAGGAATGTTTCCAACACCTTGTTGAATCTATGCCATGAAGAATTAATGCAGTTCTGAAGGCAAAAGGAGGTCCAACCCGGTACCTAATAAAGTGACCCGTGAGTGTATATAGATAATTATATATAGGTATATACAGATATATATAGGAATATCTATTTATAAATACACTAGTACTAAAGCCCGTGTACACGGGCCATTTTTTGCAGTACAGCGGTCCCACCCCTTGCTCTCGCCCCCTCTCTATTGCTCTCTCTCCCCCTCTCTTTTGCTTTCTCTCCCCCCTCTCCTTTGCACTCTACCTTCTTTTGCTCTCTCTCTCCCCTCTTTGGCTCTCTCTGCCCCCTCTTTTGTTCTCTCCCCCCTCTTTGGCTCTCTCCCCCCTCTTTGGCTCTCTCTCCCCCCTCTTTGGCTCTCTCCCCCCTCTTTGGCTCTCTCCCCCCTCTTTGGCTCTCTCTCCCCCCTCTTTGGCTCTCTCTCCCCCCTCTTTGGCTCTCTCCCCCCTCTTTGGCTCTCTCTGCCCCCTCTTTTGTTCTCTCCCCCCTCTTTGGCACTCTCCCCCCTTTCTTTTGCTCTCTCTGCCCCCTCTTTTGTTCTCTCCCCCTCTTTGGCTCTCTCTGCCCCCTCATTGGCTCTCTCTGCCCCCTGTTTGGCTCTCTCTCCCCCCTCTTTGGCTCTCTCTCCCCCCTCTTTTGTTCTCTCCCCCCTCTTTGGCTCTCTCTCCCCCCTCTTTGGCTCTCTCTGCCCCCTCTTTTGTTCTCTCCCCCCTCTTTGGCTCTCTCTCCCCCCTCTTTGGCTCTCTCTCCCCCCTCTTTGGCTCTCTCTGCCCCCTCTTTTGTTCTCTCCCCCTCTTTTGCTCTCTCTCTCCCCTCTTTGGCGCTCTCCCCCCTTTCTTTTGCTCTCAATGCCCCCTCTTTTGTTCTCTCCCCCCTCTTTGGCTCTCTCTCCCCACTCTTTGGCTCTCTCTGCCCCCTCATTGGCTCTCTCTGCCCCCTGTTTGGCTCTCTCTCCCCCTCTTTGGCTCTCTTCCCCCCTCTTTTGTTCTCTCCCCCATCTTTGGCTCTCCCCCCCCCCTCTATTTGTCTCTCTCCCCCCTCTTTGGCTCTCTCTCGCCACTCTTTGGCTCTCTCTGCCCCATCTTTTGTTCTCTCCCCCCTCTATTTGACTCTCTCTGCCCCCTCTTTTGTTCTCTCCCCCCTCTATTTGGCTCTCTCCCCCCTTCTTTGGCCCTTCTCCCCCCTTCTTTGGGCCTTCTCCCCCCTCTCTTGCTCCCTCTCTTGCCACGCCCCCATCGCGGCACCCCGCCCGGCCATGCCCCCTCACGGCGACACCCGCACGACCACGCCCATCGCAGTGACACCCGCCCGGCCACGCCCCCATCGCGGCACTACATGGGAGGTGAGTGACAGCTTGCCTCGCGCTCCCCAGACCTCACAGCTGTTCAGCTTGTATGCTGTGTACCTCACACGCGCCCGCTGTCACTCACCTCCCATGTAGTGCGCGGCTTCTCACAGCTGTTACTTGCCTCGCTCCAAGCCGACACTGATCAAGGCCAGGTATGTTTGTCACGTGCAGTCTCTACTGCGCATGACTGCATCTGACAAACATACTTGGCCAATTATTATATAGGATAGAACATATTCTGCTATGTGCAGAACATTGGAATGTGAAAGATTTATAGTAAATACACAGTTAAAAGACCACTCAATGCAGTAGAATTACATAATTGACAAGTGCATAATAAAAAGACAACTCAATGACACTCTGAATTTCAAATAGGGATATATGGCTGACAGGACTGAGCTCAGAATCAGGGACTGTTCCTCTCAAATAGGGACAGTTATGAGGTCTGCCTTAAAGGGATATGTAATAGTAGATTTTTTTCTTTCAAATTGATTTTTTCTCCCATTTTCCAGGCCCCTGTATCATGTGACAGACATCAGCCAATCACAGACTAGTATATGTATACCCTGTGAGCTTGTGAACATGCTCAGTATGATCTTGTTCCCCAGAAAGTGTGGATATAAAAAGACTGTGCAAATTTTAATAATGGAAGTAAATTGTAAAGTGACTTAAAACTACCGGATCTATCTGAATCATTAAAGCTTATTTTGACTTGAGTGTCCCTTTAAACACTTTATTAAATATGAGTATTGCATAAATATGTTTTTTCATGTTTTCATCTACTTAACAGCAAAGGGCTCCAATGCACTTATATATTTGTCTATATATGTCTACATATGTATTTATGTGTTTATATCTATAAATACATATACACATATGAATACATAAATACATATGTATACATATATAGGCAGGTATATAAACATACATATACATCTTTAGACATGAATTTTTATTTTTCCCTAGTTTAAAGCCCTTTGTCAGACTTTTTTTTTTCTTACAGCTAAGATCTCGTATCTCTGAGCCCTTATAACTTTTGTGTGCAATATTTTTTGTAATCATTTTGATTAGATGGTGTTATTATGAGTGTAACTATACTTTGTAATGTATTTTTGATGTGTTTTATGACCCTTTTTAGTTTCGTAAAATAGTTAGTCAGAGGTCTGAGGTTGTGGTAATCATTCTAGCGTAAATTGTGATTGAACTCACGTGTTCACCTTTACTTTCAACAAGCGCAAAAAACCCGATATCACTCACCCACAAATGATAGTGCTCCACTTGTAATCTAGCCCATATTGGGGTTGAGTTGGAGCTTAAGTCAGAATTGGGATGGAGTGCATGGTAGTGAGGGTTTATTAAGTGTACCCTTGGGCCAAAACCCCTGGTCTTTCTACACCATAGCAAATTATTTGCTGCAGTCCATTTAAACCATGCTTTTTTATTTGGTGCTTTATGTGAATAATAAACCAAGGTCAGAACCTGTCAGATTTAATTTCAGGATAGCAACACTCGACTGCAGAGCATAAGTGAAGTCTTGCATTTAATCTCACATTAAACCACTGCTTATTAACATTCTCTATATGTTCCTAATTTGCAGAGAGCTGGCCAATCACTGACCATGCTCTCTGTGTGGAAATACTTGATAAATTATGCTATGGTTAAGTTGTGAAGTACCATCTCATATTCTTTATCCTTTCATGAGTCCTTGTGAACATTGTTACAGCCTTGCTGGCAAAGAATAGATTGATGGCCATATAGTAGCTGCCACAGCCTAAGAAAAACATAAACGCATTTGGTACCCTGTACTTATAATGTTAACACAATAATTGGATCTTGCTGAGAAACATCATTTTTGTTAGCTTTATAATTTGCTCTTATCAATTGCTACAATTAGCATTGTACTCTCACATCTCAGTCTTTCAGTAATGATTTGACAATACAGTTTTAAAAAAATCTTAAAAGGGGCATTATCATTATAATTATGTTGTAAATCAGAATACAAAAAGAAAACATCCAAAATGGGAAGCGTGCAATGATACATAGATAAATGTTAAGAAATAAATATAATGCTACATTAGTGTAACAGTTCTTCTATTATCTTCTTAGTAAAGGTAATAACAAATGCAATGCTACCATTAAGTGAGTCCCAGTTTCTGCCCAGAACTAATATAGCAGTTAATTGTACTTCAAAAATTATTGGTGGCAGAAAAGATAGCACTGATATGGCAACCATATTTCTCTGATGCCCAATTATCTAACATTCATTTGATTAGATGTGAAAAATCACACTGACACTCACATGGGCTGTGCTTACTGAATGCTCTATAAAATAGGCTGTCCCTGTGATTTGTGAGATGACCTTATAAAAAGCAATAAAGCACTCCAGAAAGGGAAACTGAGCTGGAGAGAGGGAAGTTAGCAGGGGTGCACTCTAAAAATTAAATACTGCATCCAATATAAATCAGTATAACTCTGCTTTCAGCGTATAATATTTAAAATTAATCTATATTTTTGTATATGTCTGTATTTCTCTATTAGGGTAAAGCGTGTTGTTTATTTTGATACAAGAAAGCCGCCTTTCAGTTTGCAAGATAAAACCGTGAGATCTGATTGATTGAGAAAGCATGTGATGCTGAAATTTATTTTTGCTCAAGTAGTTGCTTGTGGAGCCCCGCCCTGCAGGTCTTCAATCTCTTGGATGTGTAAAATCTGCCACTTCTAAGGTGTCAGAGGTTGGAACGTATTCATATCCAGCCTACACCTCTCTGCTTATTATGGGCCAGATTACGAGTGAAGCGATATCTTAACGTGCCCATTTACGGGCGCATGTTAAATTAACCATTACAAGTGGCTGGTTAATGTGGACGCAAGCTTACGGTTTTACTTTGTGCTAAGTACAATTAACCAGAGGTCAGACATTTGGTTAAAAATAAAAAAATGCCCAAATTGCCCCCAAAATAAAGAGGACAGTACATGAACATGTACAATAAAGATGCCGTCCCCTGCAGATTCACGGCCATTCGATCGGGTTGATTTCAGGCAATGTCTGTCCGCCGCCTCATAGCAGGCAGACAGGTTATGGAGCAGCGGTCTTTAGACCGCTGCTTCATAACTTGTGTTTCCGGCGAGCCTGAAGGATAAATATGCCCCAGAGCATGTCATTTTTAAGAGATTTTCTTAATTTACTTCTTTTATAAAATATACTTAATTCTCTTGATATACTTTGTTTAAAAGCATTTCCAGGTAGGCTCGGAGCAGCAATTCAGTATTGGGAGCTAGCTGAATGATTGTGGCTGCACATATTTGTCTCTTCTTGTTGGCTCACCAGATGTTTTCAGCCAGCTCCCCTAGCGTATTGCTTCTCTGGAGCTGACTTTAACTATGTACGTATTTAACCCCTTTGCAAGGGTTAGAAACATAGTTATATGCAAACAATAAGCCAACAATAAACTGCTCTAACACATTAGTGCAGTGCTCAACAAATTTATTTAAAAATTAGAAGCCTGTACGGATATTTAGGAGCCAGACATACTTTTAGACAGTGCTATTTGTAAATAGATATGTGGAGAATAACACAAAAAGTTTGAAGCCAAGGTAGAATTCTTGGAGTCAGTGGCTCCCTGGCTCTTGGGTTTTTCGAGCCCTGCATTAGAGCATTTTCTTTTTGCACTTGCATGTTCCTTTTTGTATGAAGTATGTACAGTACTTAAGCCTCACTGAGAAAAGCACAATATAAAGAAAGTAAATGATAGAAAAAGCAGGAAAATAAGTAATGAATCTACATTGCATCATCAATTTTACTGCTCTTATTCTCACTGGCTGTTTGAAAATAAACACAACTACAAAGGGGCTGATTGATCAATGCTTCGTTCAACTGATAATATGCTGGAATTTCACGTCAAATTAGACGCAAAGTTGATCCACCGTTCAAACCGCCACTCTTGAGGCTGCTAATGCCATAGAAATCAATGAGAGTCTTAAAACACAGAAAGGTTATGTTCGAGAGAATGAAGCATATTAGATGACAAAAATAAATTAGAAATTTAATTAGAACAAAGCCAACAAAGACGCATGTTCAGTATCAAAATAAAATGTTAATTAACAATCACCTAGATTACGAGTTTTCAGTGCTATAGAGTTTTTAACGACCGCAACAAAAGCGGCGTTATTTCATTACCTATAGCGCTGAAATTACAAATTTAAAAAAAGCATGCTTGTGCAGGCAATATGGTTGCGTTGAGCTCAATACCGCACCGAAAACAAGCGATGTGTTTGACGTGCTTGTGCACGATTTCCCCATAGACATCAATGGGGAGAGCCGGCAAAAAAAAGTCTATCACCTGCAATCGCAGAATGAAAAGCTCCGTAACTCAGCCCCATAGATGTCTATGGCGAAAATAAAAGTTACATTTAAACCTAACACCTTAACATAAACCTCATATCTAAACACCCCTAATCTGCCGCCCCCGACATTGCCGACGCCAGCCTACAGTTATTAACCCCTAATCTGCAGCCCCTGACATCACCGCCACCTAAATAATATTATTAACCCCTAATCTGCCGCTCCTGATGTCACACCTACTATACTAAAGTTATTAACCCCTAAACCTCTGGCCTCCCACATCACTACCACTAAATAAATATATCAACCCCTAAACCTAATGTAACCCTAAGCCTAACACTAACATCCACTAACTTTAACATAATTTAAATAGAGCTTAACTAAAGTTACAATTATTAACTAAATAATACCTATTTAAAACTAAATACTTACATGTAAAATAAAACCTAAGCTAGCTACAATATAACTAATAGTTATATTGTATCTAGCTTAGGTTTTATTTTTATTTCACAGGTAAGTTTGTATTTATTTTAACTAGGTAGAGTAGTTAGTAAATAGTTATTAACTATTTACTAACTACCTAGTTAAAATAAATACAAACTTACCTGTGAAATAAAACCTGACCTGCCTTACACTGAAAATGGCATTTGTATGGGGAATTTAGCTCTTTTACATTGCCCAAACCATAATCTAAAAAAAACCCCACGTAAAAAAACCTTAAAAAAACCTAATACTAACCCCCGACGATCCACTTACAGTTGTTGAAGTCCCACTTGAAGGATCATAACTGCTGACTTTAGATGGCGTTATGGATCTTGTCGTTATAGGGTGTAACACTCACTTTTTAGCCTCACTGCAAAACTCATAATACCGGCGCCATATTTTCAGCGTTACGAGCCGCAACCCAAAACTCGTAATCTAGGTGAATATTATAATCAGATGTAATTTCAAGGGACAGATTAATTTCAAAAGCATTTCTAGAAATCTTTGGTTTATTCTTATTTGTTTTTCCATTATTTTAGCCTTCCATGTACGTTTATAATGATTAAACCACCTATAATGACAGGTAATGCCTGTCTGGCAGCAGCACTAGTAGATATAGGGATATAAATGAAATAAATACATTACATAATATAGCTAACATCCTTTTTAGGATAAATCTATTTGCACCATGTTTAACGAATAAAATACCAAGTCCCACTCTACACTTCACACCAAATTGGACGCAATACTTCAAAACAAGTTTAATGCAATACTGAAACTCCTAAACAACCCACAAACTATTAAATTCTTCCACCACTTTTTATTGGAAAATGCATAATCACATGATTATTAATTAAATCAGATTTAAATATACATGTTCTACTATCACTAACTAATCAAATTGCTTGATACTTGTGTCATTGATCACTCACCAGAACTTGTAAGTGCCATTTGCTACAATGTGTATTATACTTTGAAAGTATGTATATGTGAAATTAGTATTAAAGATAAACATTGATGATGACATTAGGCAACACAGTGTAATATTTTTTACAATGATTTTAATAATCGAATGATGTTTGATTCAATATAATCTTAAACTGATAGCTCAAAGGGATAGTCTACATAACATTAAACTGTCATGAATCAGATACAGCAGAAATTAAAATCACCTCTTTACTGTCATGCTATTTTCAGTGTTTTTGCACAATACTTGATACTCAAGTTTTTCTTTTGTGCATGTGGACATTTAAAATGTACTACATTGTTTGTTTGTTTGTTTTTTTAAAGAAAATGTTCCTAAGATGAATAAAACACCCTCTCTCTATGCTTGTGGGGTGTTAAATCCCCTTTAAGGATTGTTCGCATGTGTAGTGACTTGGCAGTTGAGTCTTCATGTCCCTCTTTCCTTTGTCCATGTTCAAGTTACTTTTTAAAAACCTCATAAAACCCATCCAGATCACACAAATGTACACCAGAACATCTAAACGCCAGCATTAAACTTCACAGACTTAGCTCCATGAGTAGGTAAGCTTCAGTGTTACCAAACATTTTAGCATTGTTATAGGGCAGTTACAGAGCTCCTGATCAACCGGCACTTTGTGGGATTGTCATGTTTTGGGAGATCAACCTATTGTTCCTTCTACAGCTTTTCAGGACCTTATAAAATCCCAATGTATCCTCTTCTACACCAGCTCCACCCTCTTGCCAACCAATTCCGCCTAAATGCTTTACCAACCCCCTGTTGTAATGTGACTCCTCTCAGTTATGTGCAACCTCATCCAAGAATCTCCCAAAATCAGCCACCAGCCTCCCACTCACAGGTAATCTCTGTAACATGTTTCAGCCACTATTTGATGATCTGCACATCCCCACCCAAACGTAACGATGGGGCCTACTTATTTCTTAAGACTGCCGGAATTGTAAATGAAAATCCTAGAGTAAAAACAAAAACAAAATTATTGTGTTTGATTATTTTATTTAAAGAGACATAGAGCACATAATTTTAAACAACTTTCCAATTGACTTCTATTATTATATGTGCTTCATTCTCTTGGTTCCTTTGTTGAAGAGTAAACCTAGGAGTAGCAATGTAGTAGCTGAACACAAGAGGCCAATGATAAGAGGCAAATTTGTGCAAATTGGTGCTCCTGTGCCTACCTAGGTATGCTTTTCATTGCATTCCATGTTCTATCGGTATAATGAAAGTTTAATTTTGTCTATACTGTCCCTTTTAAAAAAAAATCTACACATTTAAACCCTTGCTAGTGATTCAATACATAATTATCGCATCTGAAGCAGAAAAGGGGTGTTATTGCCGGAGTTAGACATGTGCGATTCGGTTCGGTTCGATTCGGAAATTTGGAAAATTGGGCAAATTCGGAGATTCGGATTGAACCGAATCTCCGAATTAAAATAGTGTCGAATCTACCAAATAAATCCGAATTACTTCGGATTTATTCGGTAGATTCGGATGGCCATGGATTACACTAGTATTGTACAGTATATTAGGTTATATCACTCTGCTATGGGTTACACCTAATGTACAGTACATAATACTAGTCTAACACTTACCGAAATTCCGAATTTCCGAACCGAATCGAACCGAATCCAGCCGAATTTATTCGAATCCGAATGAATCCGAAACAAATCCGAACCAAATTTATTCGAATCCGAATGGATCCGAAACAAATCCGAACCGAATTGATTAAAATTTTTCCGAATTCGAATCGCTCCGAACCGAAATTTGAAAAAATCCGAATCATTCCGAACCGAACCAAATTTTTTCGCCATGCACATGTCTAGCCGGAGTGCAACTTTGACCCTACTGGAAGAGTTAAATACATTATAAAAGAAGGGAGTGTTTATAAAATGTTGATTAAATAAATTAATTTTTTTTACAATAAAAGGTCTTTTTAAAAAAAGAAAACACAAATATGCATGAAAAACATATACAAAATGTATAAGTAAGCACAGGTGATAGGAAAACATTGACCAAGCACAATCTATAATCAATCCCAGGTACTGGGGAAGAAATAGAACAAGAAGGTTGTTGTATTTGTGAGGCAGTGCCTATCTAGCACTAATACTGCTTTATTTAGACTCTCCAGTTAGATAGAGGTGAATAAATATAGAAGTGTAAAAAGTTGCATATAATATTTAAGCAGTTAATTTTGCCTTTTGTATGTTTTCTGGTGTGAACTAAGGAATTTACTCTTTACTACAAAACTAATAATAAAACATTTGTTTTAATTGCTACAGACACAATTATTCACTATCCTTTATTTTGCATTTGGCTAAAATAACACTTCCCTGTTGGCGTCATTCAGAGAATGTGTGAGGCAGAATGAACAGTTCTCACTGCGCTGGTATTACGAGTGGAGAGCAAATATCACGTTCGTGTAAGCGCAATTTTACTCTCCACTCGTAATCTAGTACTATTTCCTATTTTTTTTTAAACCATGTAAACACTATGAGCTTGTTTCCATTGAGTCATAATTAGGTTTGTGCGAGGTCGCAAACCGATAAATATGCTGTCATATATATGCTTCTGATTGTGCGTTATACCTCAATATCGGCAACCGGACCCATAGAAAATTAGTGTAGGGAGTGAATGCGAAGGGAACAGCCTAAGGGAGGGGCTGCTGGGCTGAACAATAGGTCTAGGTGTACTGAGTGGGGGGAAGCTGGGAGAAAGAGATAAGAGGAATGGTTGCTGGGGGCAATGGGTGGCCATTGGTCAGAGGAAAGGCAAAGGAGGGGCTGAGCAAAGGGTATATAAGGAGGGGGCCAACAGGAAGTGGTCACTAAACTTTTTTCTTTTGTTTCCCACCCTAGAGACGGCAGAGCATGATGCAATAATCCGGAGAGGTCACATCAAAGATCAGTAACAGCACGGCTAAGGGCAGGACGTTAACTAATTGGTTGAGTCGCAGTAAGACTGCCCGTGCTCCTCCATAAGGGAAGGAGAACAGCACAACCAAAGGGCAGCAGGTGACCTGGTGGTCTATGCTGGCTGGAGGATAAGAATACGGCAGCTGTATATATTGTTAGCAGGTTATACAATCGCAAGCAGGAGGGAAGTTTTGGTCCGGCACGTGGCCGGGGCAGAATGGGGGGCGGGAGGATCCCAGAAAACTTCCTTGGTTAATGCAGTTTGAATTTGAATTATGGCTGAAATTTTGCATAAAGGTAGCAAAATTCATTTAATTTAATTTAATAAATCGTGACCTTTCCACATTTCTCCATAACAACTGTGTCCGTGTGTTTATTTTAGATAAGAACTTAGATAAGAAGTGAAAAGTGGGGACATGTGTGCTGAAGTGGGGTTATGGGTATTGGTAAAAGGAATGCAGCATCCTGACCTTAGGTATTAGAAGCCATTAAGTGATAACTTATACCAGGTTTCTAATGGAAGCGTAAACTGTTAATACACTGTTGGAGGTTGTCCATACATTGAAAAAAATTACACCCAGCTCAACTAGGTGTAAAAAAGGAAACATTTGCTTTTTTGAGACCTATTTCCCATTGACATTTTAAAACTTACAAATAATGCAAGTGTAGCAATGTATAAAAAAAATGGCAATATGTACTATTTATTGTTGTCTAATGTATAGGAATAGTTGCACTTATGTTCTTATGACAATATCAGTATGTATTTGTACATATAAAAATATATACAAGCACATATCTACAAAATTCAAACTAGACCTATACCTAGGGCAGAAATACATATTACATGTATTAATAAAGTAGAAAATATAATAATAATAAATAGTATTTGCTTAAAGTTAAAAAAATATGTATTATAAATAAGTGTATCTTTGTTTTTTTATTTTCTTTAGAGTTGATCACAGGTAAGGAGCACAGACTTTAAGCGTACATTTTATATTGTAAGGTTGGGTTTCCATAGCAACTAATTGATTTTCAAGAAATCTGACGTCGGATGGAAGCGTTAATACAACGTTAACTGACACATACACAAAGAGAGCAATTGTATACAACAAAAAAACAAACGTTGGGGGGCGCCCTATCAGGGATGGAACAGAGAGCTAACGGGTGATAGTAATAAACCAGTTGGTATACAAACCTCAGAGATTATATATGCGCACCTCCTAAGAGGGAGACAAAGTGTAGTAATATGTATAAATATATAACACACAATGTTAGATAATCAACACTCAAAAAATGGAGTAACCGCGGTATAAATTGTATAGTCCAATAACAGTGTTAGAGGATAGTAGAGGGCAATGAGTCCTATGATATTGGTAATAGTGATGTTGGATAATCACTGGGACGGGCACAGGCAGCTATCTGTGAAGTTCCAGGCCGGATCCAAAGCAGCAATCTAAAAAGACAAGAATAGACAGAAGCGCCACATGGCCCAATATTGTCTGGTCCAGAAGGTAAATCTGTGTGAATATACAATATCAACTCACATTCAGGAAAGCACTTCAGATAGTGCTATAGCAGCAGTCTGGGATTTCTATTAGTCACCCAGGAGACCAAATTCCGGTGTAGATGAGATGTCTAGATGAACAACATAAAAGGACAAATGGTGTCTATATGGCCTAGTATTGTCTTGACAAATATGAGTCAGTAAGTATTTGAATAAGGTACTCACATTTGTTGTAGCATCTCCCTTGATGCTATAGAGGCAAGATGGGATCAATATGGTCACCCACCAGACTTAATCAAAGGCTTGCCGGAAACCAGGAAATCCAGGAGCCTCCAGTGAGACAGAGGGAGGCCCAGTGCTATCAGGCTCCTCTCAGCAAAAAGTAATGTAGCAACAAGGATAATAGAAAAAATGGAAAAAAAATAGCAAGTGTCCCAATATAAAAACAGGAGTTTTATTAAAAATATAAAAACAGAGCTACGCGTTTCTCAGCTCAAAGCTGTTTCATCAGGCTTAGTAAAAACATTTCTGAACACTTGCTATATATACACATGGAACATCAATTAATGTTAATTGGCATCACATGATGCTAGGAGGAGCTTGGGAGGTCCAAAATACCCTATTGGCCAAATAAAGATAATAGTACATTTCCTACTTGACAGTTGTCATTACAAATACCTCTTTTAATACATTTCCTACTAAATAATTGTCATTTCAAATACCTTTCATATATGAAATATTTAAACCATTGACCAGTGTGGCTATTTCTGTATAAACAACATTACTTGATATCCTATCTGGTTAATAATAAAATACAATAAAGATACAAGTTCAAAGTGTTAGATCCTAAGATGCTCCCACTATTATAAATCAAAACATATAGTCCTATATTAATATTTGATGCATCAAATTAAATGCCATTGTGATTGTTGGTAGAAAAATAGTATACACCTCAATTCATACAATCTCATGATATAATACACAGTTGCATGTAATACAAGGATCATGAAAATGGATATCTATTCAGATTAAAACAAACCTTAAAAACAAACCTTAAAAAATCTTGTGCTGAGCTGTAAAATCGCTTAGTAAATGTGTTGACATGTTGAAGTTATTTGTCAAAAGAAAGTGATTTGCAAGAGGTTTGTTTGGCGTGTGGGTGTATTGACTGCGCATGTCTGGAATGTCTTTTCAATCGAATCCGGTATTAATAAGCCTAATGCTTTAACAGACAATTGCTAAGTGATAAACAAATTATGCCATACGTATTTAAAAGATTTGCTATCATATTAGGGCATTAATATTGAGTGGCGACTGTATTGTATTATAATTATAATTGTTTCCTAAACACTCTGAGCCGATAATAGTCCGCCCCTTATGACGTGAGCCAATTGGCTCTAACGTTCTGAATCAGAGAACTGTTCTGTGATTTGCTCACAAAGTGATGGGCGTATATATGGGCTGGTCCGATAAGTCTGGTCTGCCCACTTAGGTACCGAGATAATAATGCTTAAACTGTAGAGTTAGATAATTCCCTAAAGGTTTAAAATATTATATCGCTTCCCTTAATGTCAGTTGTAATCCTCGGTGTCAGTACTAAATGTCCCTAACCACTCGAGATTTGTCAGAGCTCAGTCACCCAGTGACTTTAGGTAACTATAGCTATCTTAGTGTCAGATAGCTAGTGTCTAATGGTTTAAACGATCCATACAAGAGGGGGCTATGCTAACTGTGCATAAACATGTATAACCAATGTATACACATGTACATACACCCTCAAACAAATGATGTAAACATTATAAACACACCCACGCACAGTCCGTGTGCGCAAATACATGATACATATATACACAAGTAGTGGTGTGGTAATAAAGGACAGTGTTATGAATAGGTTTCATCCCATTCCTAAGTATTTGGTAATTTAAAAATTAATAGTACTAAAATGGAGTTAAGTGTTGTCACGTACAATTAACATAAATGTTATAAGAACATGATATTTGTTTAAATTATCCTTGTGTAATATAATAAAATAAGGAATTATATGGTGATAATAAGATATGTGAAAGTACAATATTATGTATGAATGTGAAATAATTTAATCAAGTGCTCTTAATACTAATGTTATAAAACATAATATTTGTTTGGATCAACTTTAATAGTGTGATAACAAACAAATGATAATGTTAAATAGTGTAAAAGTGAATGCATATTTAATATGACACAAATGCATCAGTGTAGCAAATTTAATTCGCCACACACACACATATATATATATGTGTATGTAGCAAACCAAATATTGAGTGTCAAAAGACGCAATTGATATCAATGTTGTTAAGGCATAATATTTATTGAGTCAACTTTATATAATGTGATAAGATAAAATAAGTGATAATATTATGTTTATGTAAGAGTGAATACTTGTTAGTAAATATGATAGATATGTGTCATGATGAATATAACACATCGTGATGATGATGTGGTGACAATATCATATGGTCAACATCACACTAGGGGTTGATGATATAATCTGATGTCTACAATATCTTTTACGTAATGGTGTCTGAGGAGAATTTTTCTTAGTGATCAATACAAATTTCAGTTAGTGTACTTCTATCTAACGATACAAATTGAAAAAATCGTTATATAATATATCAGGTATATCATATTGATATATGTGATTTTGTGTGTCTAAATAGATTATTTTGATAATCTATGTGATATATTACTATCTATCAACGTATAAGTGTGGATATGATACCACTGAGTGTCTATTAGTGATGATACTCGGGTGATAAATATATAACTAAACCACTGACAACACACACACTACATACATACATAGACATACATACACACATCTACATACATACACATAAACATATATACACATATAGCCATATACATATATATATATAGCAAGAGATATGAGTGTCTAACCTATACTGGTAAATAGATATAGATTAACATAGGTGTTACATAATTGCCGTGTTGGATGGGTGAGGTATAGTGATAGAGTGACTTAGTTAAAGGGGGCATGTGACAATTAAGATGATATGTTACTGATTGATTAAAGGTCTTTCTTATTGGATAGCTTGTCGGGATCCATACCAGGGCAGAAAATGTTACTATACGAGATCTATTGAATATTAATGTCCTCATAGATCAAAGGCAGCTAGATCGACACATTCGTTGAGACCATCAGGAGCTAGAGTATGTAATTTATGGATCCAGAAAGTCTCTCTGCGGCGTAGGGTCAACATAGGATTGTGGCTATTCTGGGGTATCTGTTCAATAGGTATTATGGAGAGTGATTTTGAACTCCCCTTGTGTCGATATGCACAATGTCTAGATAGACTATGTTTCAAAAACTTTCTTTTGACATTATACACATGCTCAGCCCACCGTCTTTTGATTGTGCGCCCCGTGCGGCCCACATATTGGGCCCCACAGTTGCAGCTTATCAAATAAACCACATATGTCGATTCGCAAGACATCCTTTTGTTGAAATACTTTTGCAGAGATAGTTTTCTTGTGAAATGGTTGACATCCACGAATAATTGAAACATATTAGAGTTGTTGGATGGGCAAAAAGATAGCCCATTGCCCAAAACCCTAATCTCATCATCAGTCAGCTCATGCTTAGAAAGGTTAAAGATACCCTTTTGATATTTCAATAGTTTTTCTTTTTTGATGGTTGTAGATTTTCCTCTACTTCCTCGTTTCCGTATGCTCTTTTTTGTCGTGGTGGTCGAGGGGACATAGACCACTGGTCTATTGGATGGTTTTGGCCCACCTCTAAAAAAGGAGTCCGGCAATGTTCCTCATCACGTGAGGTAGAGGGGTTAGTAATAGGTTGTGAATCATTACTTAATGATTGAAACCTATTTTCAGACTTATATGACTTTAATGTCGGTCTAAAATGAGCATTATATTCAGAACTTCTATTTGAATTGTGGTTAGGCCTCTCTTGAGGATTGTTTTTATCCATATATGGGGGGGTCATGTTATGGCGTGAGTTGCCATAGTTACAATCTTGGGCTCTCTGTGGATTATACTCGGGCCTCTCTGCCACCCCTTTTAAATTGGTATTTTTGACATTATATGAAAAATAAAGCTGCCAATTCTTATATATATATATATATATATATATATATATATATATATATATATATATATATATATAAAATAATAAAGTAAGGCTGTTTACATTTATGGGATTCCATATTACTTACCGATGCTCTGTGTGGGTTATATCATTTGGTTCTTTCTGTGGCATTCAGGGCAGAGCATCCTACAGCTATAGTAACCCAGGACTTCTTGGGATATGGACAGGAACCACTGATGACATGCACAGTAAATTGGGCATTGGGCTGGATACATAACATAGGATTGATAATTCCCCCGCACTACAGGCCCGTTCGGTGGTGTATTAGTAAGCAGCACTTTCAAAGCAATGGGAGTGCCAGTGGTTTCACTAAAATCATGCACCACACCACAGGGAGGCAGGACCACAATGCAACAGGAAGATAAGGGAGCGGGATGGGGGTGGGGTTTGCTCTTGCAAATGGTCGGGGGCTTGGAGCACCACAAGCACCCAGATCTTTTAAAAAAAAAAAAAAAAAGACAACACTTGGGGTTTTGTGGAGTACAGGAAGTCCCAGTTCTAGTGTATTTATAAAGAATTCAAACTATGAGATTCCCTGGTGTATTTCTTTCATTTTAGAATTGTCCATAAGAGGTTGGCAAGACTGGATCCCTAGGTGCTATTTTAGTGTAGGTAGTTTTATACATACTGTACTATATAGATACAAAGGCCTTTACTATTTCTTGTTTGTCTTATATGTTGATATCTACATACTGATTGATTTACATATTATTTTACCACCATTAAATTTATATTGTTGTTTGTCTGAGTTCAAACCACTTAAAAAGGATCTATTTTTTTTAGATCTGTTGGAAATCAATACACTATACTTTAAAACATAAAAATTATGAAGATTAGATGAGCATAAGCAATGTTTTTCACCATTAAATTGCTTTAGATATAAGTAGAAAAGTAAAATTGACTTTATGGGCTCCACGTAATAAGCAGTGTAAGCTGTTTTTAAGCCCTTGCGACGCAGGCTCGCACATGTGAGCCTGCTTCCCGCAATGTAATAAGCAGCGTCAATCAGACTGAAATCAATGAACACGCGTGCTCAGGATGGCAGCATTACACACTTACTGGAATGTATAATGGTACATACAAACAGCGGGCGTAAAGAGTCCGCTGCTGTTTGTTGCAAAGCCATGCGGACAGAACCTTGTCTGCACAGCATGGCTCTAGGTTTATTCATATGGGATTCATAACTCATGGTGTCTGCTTCTTTGATTCAGGTAAAATTTAAGATACTTCATTATATATTTTTTGTATTTGAATAATGATATATTAAAGGGGCATTAAACACTAAATAAACCATTGTTTGAATGATGTATTCAGAGCAAAGATTAGCCTGGGAATAGTTTGTACATGTATTTATAAAAATGATATTAGTTTTTTAAATATACTGAAAAAATAAGGGCAAAGATTGTGTCCTTAAAGCAGTGGGCACCGCCATATTGTAACTTAGGTTACCTTTTCTGCTGAGGCCAATTAGGAATGGTTATAAATGGCTTACTAGACTGTGCAACCAATGACTGTGTGGAATATAGCTGTGTCTTCACATCCATGTTTCACATGAATTGGAAAGTCCACAATATTCACAATTAAAGGGCCAGGAAACCCCAACATTTGGATATAACAATTTTTAACAACTTACCAATTTACTTCCATTATCAAATTTGCTTCATTATCTTGCTATCCTTTGCTGAAGGAACAGCTTTGCACTACTGACAGCTAGCTGAACACATCTAGTTAGCCAATCACAAGACAAAATGTGTGCCAGCACCAATCAGCAGCTAGCTCCCACTAGTGTAGGATATGTATGTGTTATTTTTCAACAAGAAATAACAAGAGAGAGAAGCACATTTGGAAATAGAAATTAATTTAAAAGTGTCTTAAAATGACATGCTCTATCTAAATCATGTAGTGTATGAGATGTTTAGTAGAGCGCTGGTTATAGAGAGGATACCATACAACTTACAATATGAAAAGATCCTTTGTTCTTTTCAAGTGTAATTTTGAGCTGAAAGGGTGGTAGTAAGTGCGCTAAAAAAGCTGAAGGTATCTGTTAAAAATATATTTAGTCCTATATAGAAACTGGAATATAATTTGTATAAATACAGTAAAAAGCTATGTGAAAAAATATGTAGAAATATATTCACTGTGTTGTAAGGTGTAATAGTACACTGGGGATATATTTCTCTGGATAATACCTTTAGAAAGTAATGCCTATATCTAAAACTTGAGTAAAAAACGGACTAAATAATATATAATATATCATATATAATATATCATGGCAAGGTGTACTCTTATAAAGGTGTCAGGATGTCCTGATTGGTTATTCCTTAATGGAATACAAGCCAGAATGATGGCTTTATGTCATTATTAATTTGAAAGAAAATTTCCACCTTAGAAACCTGGATTTATACAAGGAATATAATGCCTGAATGTGCAGAATACTTGAAATTCCACCTTAACGAATAACAATTAAGGAATAACCAATCAGGACATCCTGACACCTTTATAAGAGTACACCTTGCCAGTCACCTGTATCTTAATAAAGCTCCCTGGTGAGTGAAACGCGTCGATCTAAGTGACCGTGCACATCTCTCAAAACATCATATAAATGATGATATCTGAAATCTAAGAACTTTCACGAATTTTAAGGTAACCCGGGTTAATCTGTAAATCTAATAATCTTTTTGTGCTTGAGCTAATTTTCCTCCTGCATGCACTAGCACTAAGTGCAGGGAATTACATCAGCTGCAAAAGTAGCAAATTTATCCTGTAACTGCATTTGGATAAAACATCTGTTAGAGCCAACAGTCTGTATTGACAGCTGGAGAGTGTACCGATGACGTCAGACGCCGAGGCACATGCGGCGCACTGATTCAGTCTGAAGTCTGGAGACCAACATCTAACATCGGCCTCATAGGAAGGTAAAAGGATTATACCATAAAAGAAAAGAAGGTAAACTGACTGTGTTACATTAAGAGGAGTCTTAAAATCGCTCCTATATTCAGAAATAAGTCCTGCCTCTAAAACTACAATCTACGGCATTTGCACAGACATTTACAAATTATATCAACTCACTGGCTTTTATTTATGCTAGAGACTGCCTTCTGGACTATAAGTCTGTCGAAAGGACAGAGTGGATGATCTATAGCTTCAAAGTGACACAATCCGCTTTTTAAATATACAGTCTGTGGCAAATTTATTTGTTACGCATAAACATCGCTTTTATTCGACTTTTTACTGTGGGATTTGGGGAGACGTCCCCCTTTTTAAATTTTACTTATTTTTATTTTTATTCAGATCGTATTCGATAAATAAATCCTTGGTATACACACTAGTCAATGTCTTTTAGTGTTTTTTAGGTCTGCCACTTTTTACTATTTGATTTTTATATTATAATCTATTGTAACACATTTAGCACTTATAAACATTGTATAGTCTCCTTTTTTTGATATTAAGACTTCGTAATTACACATTAGACTAATTCTTTGCTCACGTATCAGAGATATCACTGATAAGCATCCTTTTATTATGTATGATAATTAAGTTTTTTTCACTTATATTTTAGATATAGGTATTTTTTCTAAAGTATACTCAGAGAGATATCCCTAGGGTATTATTACATTTCCTATAATGGTGAATATATCGTAATTACACATTTCACTAATTGTTTGTTTATACTTATGTATCACAGATATCACTGATAAGCATTCCTTTATTATATTATATATTATTTAGTCCGTTTTTTACTAAAGTTTTAGATATAGGCATTACTTTCTAAAGGTATTATCCAGAGAAATATATCCCCAGTGTACTATTACACTTTCCAACACAGTGAATATATTTCTACATATTTTTTCACATAGCTTTTTACTGTATTTACACAAATAATATTCCAGTTTCTATGTAAGACTAAATATATTTTTAACGGATACCTTCAGCTTTTTTAGCGCACTTACTACCACCCTTTCAGCTCTATCTAAATCATACAAGTTTCATTTTGACTTTCCTATCCCTTTATATTACAGGAAAGGAGAGCAAATTATATAATGAAAGTATATTGCAATGTTTTACTACTATTTATATTAATATCTTGAGGTGTTTAATGTCCCTTTAAGTGGAAAAACTTGCCGGAATATCAAGAATGGCTGTACAAGCATTTCTTAACATTTTGTGTAAAGGTTATTTCAGCAGAGGTGCAAACTTTTGTTGTTTTTAAGTGTGATCATAAATTTGCTATTTCCAATAGTTTATGCTTGAGTTGGTATAAATATTGACTTTAACTTTATTTTTACTAAATATAACTAATAGTTTAGTTTAGCTTCTTTTACAATGTAATAGTAGACCACAATAACATAGTACAAACATTTTAGAAAATACTATAGTCATATGAGGTTCAAACTAATTTGAAATACAATTCAGCTAAAAGGTTCCTTATATATAGGCATCCTGCAATATGTAGCAGGAGAATAACCAGGATAAAATATATATATATCAGGGAAGGCTTTAATGTATATCATCACTGAATATAATATGCTATAATTATTATCCTGTACAGAAGGTTGGGGTATAGAAATGCACTACAACTTTTAGCAGGGCTAAACATGACATAATATATTGTATATAGCATTACGGAGAATGTAACAATATGGATACTATATAAAATGAATGAGCATAATGGTAATATTTAGAGAAACACTACAATAGGAAGCAGGACTGAGTTTAATATATTGTAGAATAAGGCAAGGCTGAATATAACAAAATATATAGTAGGACTGATCAAGACTAGGTATCTGCATGTATGATGCCCTTTTCTATAGAAGATCTGTACTGTTAATATGGCAACACGTCCTCCTTAATGTTTCTGTACGAGGATAGTACTGTTCTAGCACACATCATTTGGCTCTGTTCTGCTAGGTGTTTGCTGATGTAATATACAATGAGTACTGTCTGTTTGCCTTAACAGCAAAAAAATAAATTGGAAAAATAAAAGATCCATACTACGTTGAAATCAAATGTGTTGTAATTAAATGTATGCCCTTTTCCCTACCTTAGGGATCGTCAAGGATGACACACCTTGCATTCTTGCTTAAAGGGGCATGTAAAATCATGTTTGATAAAGGGTTTGCAGTGCTGCCCTCAGGGCTATCTCTGTACTGCCGGCAGTTAGTGCCCTACTGCCTACAAGTGAAATTATTAGAAGATTATTGCCACTTTGCCAGTTTGGGCACACATACAAAATGGGTTGCCAGCCTGATTTAGGCATTAATTTGCATATAATTTAGCCTAAAGAATTTAGCAAGAGTTACTAGCAGATGTTCATATAACACAATGAGTTGTGATCAGTTTTAAATTAGCATAATACGCCTCTTAGACTGAGATAATAACTTGAGGTATGTTGCTTATGCTAATTTGAATTGTAATATGCTATATTTACAACTTGTATTTATACTTTATCTAACTCAGGACTATTTTAAAAATAATAATAATATCAAAATTTATAATACAAATCTAATACCCTAAAACCCTCAACACTGACAGCTATCATTCCTATTATTCACAGATCTTATTCAGAGACTGTATGCAACCCAAAGTGCTTCATTATGATGAGATTGTATAGAGAACGTGATAACCCAAATATTCATACTCAACAGAGCACCCACATAGCTTATTCACATACCTGGGATCAGTTGTTTGTGAGTCTTTCTTTATTTAAAGGGACATTGTACACTAGATTTTTCTTTGCATAAATGTTTTGTAGGTGATCCATTTATATGGCCCATCTGGGAGTGTTTTTGTAACAATGTATAGTGTTGCTTGTTTTTTAATAACATTGTGCTGATTTTCAGACTCCTAACCAAGCTCCAAATGATCAGATGTAGACCCAGGTCTACACACTTCTGCTGCTCCTATTTGTGTAAAGGATCTTTTCATAAGCAGGGAAGGGTGGAGGGGTGGGGTGTCTGTTCTTCCTGATATCCCAGCTGCTTTCACGGGGTGTCCCAGCCTAACCTCATAAACAGTGCTAAACTGGGAGCTTCTAAGTACGTTTTTAAAAGGTTTTATATCAGTATCTGTGCATATTCTTCTTTAAAGTCATGTATTTTACATGCAGCTATATGGAAATTGGTGTATACTGTCCCTTTAAATCGCTGCTGCCTGTTCCCTTGAGGAGGCGAATCAGTGTAGGGATCCAATGAATCTTGCATGTGTATTTGTAGGATTGTGTCTTGATTTTATTTCTCTGTAAGTTAGTAAATAGCATTTTATTTTGGTAATATCTGGGTTCTACTGTGACTTCCATATAAAATAAAAATAGAAAAAGTGTATGTTATTAAAACGCATGGCCCTCTTTTCCTTTCTTTACTACATGAGGTTTTGTAGACAACACTAAAGTCAAAACTCCTTTACCAGTTTTTTTTAAACAAATTTGGACTAAGGAAAGAAATGAAATATTAATGTTTTCCTAATGTAACTTGCTGAATATTCCATTAGTAAAACTGTAGTTATAAAGAATAATGGTATAACAATACTGCATACGTAGTTAACAAAGTTCCTTCATTTCTGCATGAGCAGAAGGATTTAGTAACAGATAATCATAAATATAGTAAATATTTTTTTTTTTAAAGAATATAGTTTTAGTGACCTATTTAACATAAATAGAGCTTAGTATTTAAAGCTAACATAAATTTCTTAAAGAGACAGTAACCATAGCGATACATCTTACATAATACTGCACTATATGTAAAATCATGTAACATATGGACAGCCATACCTGTGAAAAAAAAAAAAGAAATTAAAGATTTATGCTCACCAATAGTTTACATATTTTACTGGTATCGCTGTCATCTTCAGTGCTGCATTTGTTTAAAAACGACGTCAGGGTGCCCGATCATTCCTTTCAATTGAATATTGTGTGCTCCCATCACGTGCTGGATAATGCAGCCAGCAGATCTTGTTAGTGAACTCATTTCAACCTTTTCTAAGATGAACAAAGGGCTCCATATACTAAGCAGATAAAACTGCTCCGGGGCCCTTGCAATCTTAGAGGTGGTAGAGAGAAATTATCATGAACTCGCTCGCTTGGGGTGATTGACAGGGGGGATTGACAGGCCTTAAGGGGGCGTCATTACACACTCATTTGAGTGTGAAATGATACATATGAGCAGTGGATAAACAGGATCCTCTGCCCGTATTCCGCAAATCCATGCAGACAACTTCTCAAGTTGAGAACCTTGTCCGCATGCCGTTTAGTACATGGAGTCCAAAGTATCATTATGAAATGAAACTTTCATCAAACTTTATCAACAGCCAAAATAGATTAGATGATAAAACCACCAACTCAGTTGCTAAATGTCATAGGACCAAACCTCTTTAAACACTGTGGGTTGATCACAATCTATAATTTAATAATCATGTTAACAGTTGCTTTTTTTATTTAGATTGTTTATTGGCAGCACTTTTTTGCTTATCGTTTTTGGTGAAAAATGACCCAGTACTTTGCATGTGCCCGTCTTGATTTTCTGATCACTATACATATTCCTGGAACTTAACACATTTATAGAGCTAGTTTTTACTTTTCAAATTAAACAGCTAAAAGGACTTGATAAACCCCAGGAAATATTTTTGACTTATTACCAAGTACCTCAAAAAAATGTCAGTGTAACATCGGTTTGTTCATGGAGAAGACACAGGGAAATGACCTGTCACCATATTGGAAGACATTAGGAAGCAAAGTGATCAGATACAAACACTTCCTAATCAACCAAAACATTTAATATAAATAACAAAAATAACTATTGGACTAATAAAAAAATTAGCAAAATTTATAACGCAAGAAACACGCATGCCCATTATACGGATGATGCCTCTACAACCATATCTCTATGGTTTTGGAGTGCAACAGGTTAACTGCACATATGTCTCCTAATAGCACATACTGTATATAAAAGGGATCAAATAAAGGGACAGAAAACCCCAATATTTTTTTCATGATTTGGATAGGACATAAAATTTTAAACAACTTTCCAGTTTACTTCCATTATCAAATTTGATTCATTAGCTGGTTATCCTTTGCTGAAAGAACAACATGATCACATCTAGTTAGCCAATCGCAAGAGACAAATGAGTGCAGGCACCAATCAGCAGCTAGCTCCCACTAGTGTAGGATATGTGCATATTTTTTTTCAAGAAGGCATACCAAGATAGCAAGGCACATTTGAAAATAGAAGTGAAATTGAAAGTGTTTTAAAATGTCATACTCTATCTGAATCATGCAAGATTAATTTTTACTTTCCTATCCCTTTAATATACATGCCTGGCTTCAACTTGTGATGTAATTTTACTAAACTCACAAAATCAACTTTTCCTTTGTAGATAATCGTGCGCATTTTGTTTTATGATTATGGAATTGAGAGATTAACAAAGAAGATAACAATGTTGTGTGGTTTTCAGGCAGTAAAAACTTTAAGCTTCAGGGGTTTTAGTGAAAGATGCATTTTGGCTTTGTGATTACTGGTAAAACACACAACACCAGCCAAAGGTTAGAAAAAAGTAGTCACTTTGCATATTGTCATAGGGCCGTATGTCATTTTTAAAGTCATATGTCACATCACAGATTATACAAAAATAGCCAAAATCTACAAATACTTATCCAGCTCATGTACAGTATCTATCTATGCATCGGGTATGTGACTTCTAATAAGAAGGTTCTCTGTTTTATATATATATATATATACAGTATATATATATAGTAAACAGAAGACAGCACTCTCTGGTCTTAAAGGGACACTAAACCCAAAATGTTTCTGTCATGATTCAGGTAGAGAATACAATTTTAAACAACATTCCATTTTACTTCTATTACCAAATTTGCTTCATTCTTTAGATATCCTTTGTTGAAGATATAGTAATGCACATGGATGAACCAATCACACAAAGCATCTATGTGCAGCAACCAATCAGCAGCTACTGATGCTATCTAGATATGCTTTTAAGCAAAGGATATCAAGAGAATGAAGCAAATTAGATAATAGAAGTAAATTAGAAAGTTGTTTAAAATCACATGCTCTTTCTGAAGCATGAAAGAAAAAATGTGGGTTTCATGTCCCTTTAAATATAAGAATTGATTTATTTGCAGTGACATTTCGGGGAAAGCTTTCCCTTCCTCAGCTGTCCCCGAAATGTCACTGCAAATAAATCAATTCTTATATTTAAGACCAGAGAGTGCTGTCTTCTGTTTACTATATTATTACCCATATTCAAGCACCCTGGCATTTGTGATACAGTACGTGAAAGCAGTGGCGGATCCAGGGGGGGGGGGGGGGCAACGGGGCAATTGCCCCCCCCCGAGAGTCACATACCCTGATCACCCTCTATTTCCCATACACTCACCTCACAGTGTGAGGCTCACACACAATGCGCGAAGATCAGACAGCTGCAGTGTGCAGTCAGTCTCCCCTCCCCGTCATCTCTCCCTGCACCCTCCCTTTACACCTCCCTGCCCACCGGACCTCATCCCTCCCCCCGCCTGCATGCCGGTGTAACGGAGGTAAGGGGAGGGAGAAGAAGCACATCCAGGAGGCGTGGCGAGGACTTAAAAGGAAAACAAGGCGGACGGACCCAGTCTCAGAAAGGTGCGTCAATGGCTATTATTATTTTAATTGCAGCCAAATAAAGCACACATTTCTCATACGACAATAGTAGCACAACGACCATAAAACCTTACATCACAAATGAATATTAACACCATATACAGAAGATTCATACAAAGCATGTGTGTGTTCTGTCATTCAGATATACATAGATCCGTTTACTTCCGCCACAATACAAATATTATAAATGTTCATCCTCAGCCCAAAAATCCTAAAACTCGCTCCCCCTTTTTTATTTTAATAAAAGATCAATAATTGTAATAAAAGAGCCAAATGGGGTTGGGTATTCTCCTTGTTATTTATTATTGTCCCCCTTACTGTAAGTAACTAGTGCCCCTGTTAACCTATTCATCACGTACACCTAAATAAATGCAACGTATATTTAAGCATCTTTGAATACACAACACATAACAGGCCTTGCTTGGAATGAAGGTGTCACATATTATGCTGTATTAAAATAGAAATGCATAATGCATTGCATACCCATATAGCCACAATAGGAGGTGGTCGTGTATTTACTGGCAAATTTGCAGTGGAATAGTGTGTGGCCGTTGCTGTAGAAGACAATTATAATATGATTGTTAAATCAATATTATTATATAGCTGTTGTATATTATATGTTGTTTTTATTCATTATATACATGTATTGGAATCACAGCTTTGCACTATTTGATTAGGTGTATGCTAGCCAGGGCTTGTCAAATTTGTTTAAAATATAGAAGCCTAGGCCAAAAATAATTCTGTAGCCATATAGTGTACAAACACATATACTTTTACACACTACAAATTTACACACACATATATATATATATATATATATATATATATATATATATATATATATATATATATATATTGCTGCCAGTAATATATACATAAAATTAATTAACACCCTATTTTCCAATGACACACATTATGACTACAAGTTATGTAGAAAATGTATGTTACCCCTTGCTCAGTAACACACAGAAAAGTATATACACACACACACACACACATATATATATATATATATATATACACACATATAAAAATCTGGAAGTGCCCCTCCCGAGACCAGGCTCTGGATCCGCCACTGCGTGAAAGTGCACTTGTCCTAGTATCATATATTTATATATACAGGGATTTTTTTGTGGGGGTACTCACCGATACTGTGTACCCCACCTCTGCCAACTCATAATAGGTAATATTTGTAATCATCATTTAAATGCTCTAGTTTTCATAAGAGGGGGCTGCAGAATACATCAAACATTGTAAATAAAGTTGTCCCTTTACTTTTCTCAAAGTTACTGAGCCGAAGTTATCAATCAATAATCATTAACCGGCACCTTTTCCTTTATAAAAAAAGCACTATATACTGTATATATATATATATATATATATAAATCTAGGAAATTCAATTGCAAACTAAATTAATATTCATGTAAGAGTTTAGGTTTTCATGCAAGCTTATTGGAATTGTTTTATTTAAACTATGACCCCTGTCCCCTTCACACCGCTAAAAAAAAACCTGAAAAAACGTGAAAAAGTGTAAGTTATGATCATACAGGAAAAGTTTTGCTGTCATATTCATATGGGCACTAAAGTCATGTTTTGAATTTCCATTAAGTAAGTACTGGAAGCAGAAATATTCTCTCCTTTTTCATATTTCACTTACAACTTAAAGCGTAGCATTAAAATTCATTTTTTTTTTTCAAATGAATATATTGTTAAAGCTCTCTGTAAATAAATCAAAATGGAAACAGTTTTGAAAAAATGCATCAGCATCTGCATCCTGTGATTTAAGTCAAATCTACTTTAATCTTTGGAAACTTTCATTATGCCTTTAAAATGGTATATTCCAGCTATTTATCTCTACTGATTTTATACTGCAATTTAATATGATATGGATTTATTTAAAGTGAATATCTATAATAAAAAATATTAGAATGCAAACACAGTTATTAACTATTGATGTTATCTGTGTTATTGAGCCATAAGAACATGATATTTTATAGTAGAATCAAATCAGAAGACCCATCTGTTTAACAAACTACCTAAACTTGCAATTGTTTTAGAGCTCCGCTTCAGATCATAACTTGCCCTGGCATACCTCATTTTCCTGAAGCTAAAAGAAAATGTAAGAAAAACATGTTTTTCTGGTTGTGCAAAATGTCACTAGGAACATTAACCTTTACAGCATGGACAATAGAAAGCTGACAATTAGCTTAAGGCATTTTTTGAAGAACAGTCTATCTAAAGTGGTGTTAAAAACTACTGTTTCAATTCTGCAATAAATTACCTACTTTATATTGCAGTCTGACAATAGTAATAAAATACTCAATACTCAAGATGGCAGCAGTCATTCTATTCTGCTGTACAATTGTTAATAATATAATAGTCATAACAAGGCATTTAATGTAATCTCACCTTAACTACTAAAACCATGGAATTCAGTGGGCAACAATGACACTAGGGTGTGACTCTGTTGTGGAGTAGCAGCTGTGTTTGTCAGTCTATTGTCATTTTGTTGTCACACTCTTCAAAGATGTGTTTCTTAGCAACAATAATTGCAAAGTGGGTTTGCTGTAGAGATACAGGTAATGTATGATGTATATTTAAAAAAAAAAAAAAACCTACAGTATAACTTTGCACAAGTTAATTTTTTAACATAAACATTTTTTACTGCTCATATATTTAGTAGCCATGTATTTTCAAAATAGAAAATTATTTCCTGACTTTGTTTTATGCTGAGGGGATAATATAAAGAAACAGACAGAATATATAGAGCATTTTTTGCCAACTAAAGTCAAACATGGATTTTCTCATAATGTTTTCATAGGTAATGTGAGAACCCAGAACCCCAAAGCAGTATCGAAAGAAATGTAAACCCACTATAATACTGCTGTCCGTACAAAGCCTGTCTTAAGCAACAGAATCCCTTTCCAATGCCATAAAACTTCTACCTAAACATGAAAAACCATAGCTGTTACCTTTTTGCTCCCTTTGTAACATTTACAAGAGGGATAAAAGTTAATATCATGTTTTTGAGTTACACCAAAACACATAAAATGTAACAGTAGGGTCCCACAGAACATAATATTGAAAACTTGATTGACAGTTTTTGTTTCAAAATAATTACCTATGTCAATATTTTTGAATTTGCCAAAGATTAGAAATGTAACTGTGTGGCACAAAATTACGTCAATTTTGTACTAGTATAAAAATCATAATAATTCAAAGCTGTAATATGCTGAAGCATTTTATTACCACATTATTGCTTGCCCAGAAGTACGGGCTAGATCACAAGTGACAAATAAATATAAAAATAATAATAAGGGTTAAAAGGTATATGGTATGTTTATATATATATATATATATATATATATATATATATATATATATATATATATATATATATATATATATATATATATATATATATATATATAGTGTAAAGAAGAAACAGCCAGCACCCTCTCAAAGGGTAAAACCATTAACTTTATTGTTCACATATTAAAACAACAACCAGATAACGTCTGACATGTTTCAGCTAGATAGCCTTAATCATAGACGTACCGTTTAAAAATACATCTGCTATTTAAAATAAATGGTGTAAGCCCATTGGGTCAAGGAGAAACACACGTGGCCAGAATCAACACTCCCCTAGCAATGACCACCACCACTTAACCCCTAAATTCATATATAGAAACTCTGTATAACAGTCAAATTAATAAGCAAAACAAATCTATACAAATCATACATTTTTCCTTTTTTAGAGCATTGAGAAAAACCTTAAATTCAGTTTTATGAACTTTTTGTAACAGCAAAGATGATAAACAGCAAACAGACCGATCTATGCATATTTGGGCAAAGAGAGAATACAAATATATACCCAATAGACGATTATCATTGTCTAATGGTGTAACTATGAAGCTGAATAACAGCCTCCACTCTCAGTAGCGCTACATGACTGATACTTTCTTATGAATACTGACGTAAAATCTAACACTATCTGTACATTGTACAGTATATTGATGGAAATATTTAATGTATAATGTATTGTGTTATATTTATCTTAGAGCCAGATAAATAAAAGAAAGTTGACACCATTATCACTGAAAATATTGTTCTTCGTTGTTAAGATTTTTAAGATTTTTGACACCTGCATACTGATGATTAGTGATAATCATACCCAGTAATTTATCACATCAAATACACTATTGAAACCTTGGGGGACCCATGTTCCTAGGGTGAAAATACAAAAGGACTCTCTCTTATGCAATAACTTTGTAGTGTCACCTCCTCGTTTGGGGGTCTTCACACATTCTATAACTATCCATTTGAGTAGTGAACTATCTCTATGATGATCAATAACAAAATGTTTCACTAATTCAGAGCTGTGTTTAGATCTTTTAATATCAAACAGTTGTTGTCTGATTCTTTCTCGTACATCTAGGGTAGTACATCCTACGTACTGTTTGTTGTTAAAGCTACACCAAATGAGATACACTACATTTTTACTCCTGCTGTTCACACCTGACCCAATAGAGTATTCCTTGGCAGTAACACCGTTCAGGGAGAGTATCTCTGTGAAGGAAGAAAGGAGTATAAGCGGTCACGGAGGGCAGATTTTTAAGTAACAGCGGACCCAAGAAGAGGCGAGAGGACTGGGAATCGAGGCTCAGCTACACCCGTGTGATCGGCGTCAGGCCGGTCGACAGGTCGGTAAGCTATTAGCTGCTATTTCTGCAGTGTCCCTATTTGCCAGAAAGTTTGGAAGTCAATGGCTGTTTATTTTTACCGTTAGATGACCTATGCTTAACAAACTTAAAGGGACAGTCAACACCAGAACTTTGGTTGTTTTAAAAATTAGATAATCCCTTAATTACCATTCCCCAGTTTTGTATAACCAAAACAGTTATAATAATACAAATTTTACCTCTGTAATTACCTTGTATCTATGCCTCTGAAAACTGCCCCCTTATTTCAGTTATTTTGCCAGACTTGCATCTTAGCCAATCATTACTCACTCGTTGGTAAATTCACGTGCATGAACTCAATGTTATCTATATTAAAAACATGAACTAACACCCTCTAGTGGTGAAAAACTGTCAAAATGCTTCCACTCTTTTACTCTTAAAAACACGGTGGGAGACAAACCATCTATTACTTACCGAAGAACTAAAAATATCAAAGACATGATCACAAGTAGTCACCTTCAGAGACATAAAACCAAGACTTCTTTAGCCCCAGGTTCCCATAAATGTGGTAATTGCAGTACTTGCAAACATATTATTAAATCAGAACACATTACTGACAGATTTAATAAAAGACACCACATCAACAGATACATCAACTGTAAAACAGAGGGAGTCATATATACCTTGAGATGTAAATGTGACAAAATCTATGTCGGAATGACGACCCGTAAGCTGAGGGTTAGAGTAATGGAACATCTTCGTAACATAAGAAATGCTAAAAAAGACGAAGAAGACAAAACCCTAACCAGTGTTACCACAATTCTAATGAAGATGAATTACTATGCCAAGGCATAGAGAAGGTAAGTCTCGGAATCAGAGGTGGAAACCTTGAAAAAGCATTATTGAAAACAGAGAGTAGATGGATTTACCTTTTAAACACAGTCCAACCCAATGGACTTAAAGGGACAGTATACACTCATTTTCATATAACTGCATGTAATAGACACTACTATAAAGAATAATATGCACAGATACTGATATAAAAATCCAGTATAAAACTGTTTAAAAACTTACTTAGAAGCTGTCAGTTTGGCTCTGTTGAAAAGGTAGCTGGAAAGCCCACTGCAAGTGACAAATAAGACACTCCCCCCTCCCCCTTCTTTTGCATATGAAAAGACCCTTTACACAAACAGGAGCAAGCTGGAGTAGGTAGTCGAGCGTATTCACATAAAACTTTGGGGCTTGGTTAGGAGTCTGAAAATCAGAGCAATGTTATTTAAAAATAAGCAAAACTATACATTAATTAAAAAAAAAAAACTTTATGGGCTATATAAATAGATTATCTACAAAACATTTATGCAAAGAAAAAATTAGTGTATAATGTCCCTTTAATGAAAATAATAACTATTATGTACACCTTTGAGAATTAGATCTGAGGACTCTATTGGCTATATCTAAGCCAATTAGAAGATCCTCGATAACAATAGATAATGCATAATTTAGTTGTGCTGTTATAGGGTATTGTCAAATATATTGTATTGAATGTACAGACATATATATATATAGAATATTTAGAGGTCTGAGAGAATTGAAAGGATTACAAACCTATATGCACTACACTTTGTTTATACCTTCATATGCACTAGATCCTTCAAAGTACTATTTCATCACCTCATAATACCTCAACTCAATATTATAACATGATTTCTCACAATTGTACTATAATATTTAGCACTTTCACTTCTTTTCAATAATATTGGAATCGCGCAATGGATCTTACTCAACGACACTATTCACACACTTCCCCCCTTTTCCCTCTCCCCCCCCTCCCCTTGACACACACATTCTCACTAATTTATCACATTTTAATTTATATTTTTGGTGGATTTTCACACGCGATTGGACTTTAGTAAGTCCCCACACAAGGTTTTTCTTTCATGCATAACTCACATACCAGTAAGCCTAGGTCTAATTTTGACCACACCAGCACACATTGTTTTAAGAGCATCGAGAAAAAATATTTTTTTTTTCACTTCTAATTAATGGCTCAAATATATATTCTCTCAAGCCAATAACTTAGCGTTGCCTGCAAATTAACAATATGTTAGTCTACATTAAACAGGTATTAAGAGTCACTCCAATACAATGTCAGGTCAATACAGTGGACTTCTGGCTTAACATACAATTGTAGACTATCAACTATATACTACAATAATATTTTACAATATCGATACAGCCACGATATAAGTTTGACTTACCTTTGATAAAGTGGAGAAATCTCCAGCTTACATCAGCTAATCAAAGAATTAACTATAACAATACAATGGATTATGACACTCTGTTATTATGAGCGTAATCTTAGTTACAATCTAGTTATCGATTTGAATCTATTTTTGTTTCAATTTAGTTATTGTTATAAACGTAAGCTGTCACAGTCCTTATTGGTTATAGGACTAGAGTGACAGGTCAGCTATCCAATGAACACAGCAGGTGAAACGTCCTACCGGGCTTAGTGCACACACTTAAACCCGCAGATCTGGCGGTTTTTCAAATTTGAAAAAGCCCTTATTTGGCAAAACGCGTCAGGGGGTTAGGAGCACACGGGAGCTCCACTTTTTAGTTTAACTTAAGATTTGTTGACCGCACTGGCGGTATTTACTTTATTACGGCCTTAATTACGTAGTTGTTTACTTGAATTATTGATATCTAGAAATACACTCGTCCTTAGGAGAATCCTTATGTGGAATGCTACTTTTTAATATAAAATTATCTAGATACTCTATGTACTAAGTACCATGTCACTCCTTTAGAGAGTGTAGTATTTGTAGACACGTTGGAGCTAACACACTTGAAAGCTCACACGCTGCAACATTTAGAGAGGGGAGGAGATTGGTGGCGATATTCGAGCATGGTGTCTGAAAGATTAATGTGACACTTGTAGACAGCTTTCAACACTAAATATGGATACTCTATCAATACGTTATTAAGAGTCCAGAATTTTACAAGGCTATAGATTGATTACTTAGCAATCTGTCCCTAGGAATTACTAACACAGAATAGCTCAAGTACTTATTGCTACCGTACCACTAGGACACAGATGGTTACTAAACGTTAACATTAAGGTGGTTCACTATAATACTTGTTACTTATTTAATACAATGATTTCTGTGTGAACAAACTGCAATTTAAATGTTGCATATACATCGGCACTTCTAAATATTTAAAATTATTACCATATTATGGTCATAAGGAGTCATCCCTTTAACACCAATTGGTTGTAAAATAAAACATAAATCTCTTGGATTAACCTTGATGTAAAATAGCAATATAGAGGATGTGTTGAAATACAATAATTAAAGATCAGCACAATACTAGTGCTATTCAGGTCTCATATGTTGAAAGAATCAAGATCAGCATAACACAAGTGACATAAGCTATTATGCTCCAGATTAAAGGGACAGTCAAGTATAAATTAAACTTTCATTATTCAGATAGGACTTTCAATTTTAATTGACTTTCCAATTTACTTTTATCATCAAATTTTCTTTTTTCTCTTGGTATTCTTAGTTTAAACTAAACATAGGTAGGCTCATATGCTAATTTCTAAGCCTTTGAGGGTTGCCTCTTATCACATGCTTTTTAAATCTCTTTTCAACACAAAGAGACAGAAAGTACACGTGGGCTATATAGATAACACTGTGTTCAGGCACAGAAAGTTATTTAAGATCTAGCACAATACAATGCTAAATTTAAGACAATAGATAATAAACAGTCACAGTCATGTGATCAGGGGGCTGGAAGAAGGTTCCTAGATACAAGGTAATCACAGAGGTAAAAAGTATATTAATATAACTGTGTTGGTTATGCAAAACTGGGGAATGGGTAATAAAGGGATTATCTATCTTTTAAAACAATAACAATTCTATGGTTGACTGTCCCTTTAAGGTTTCATGTGTTGAAGCACTACATTGCACTAACTAGCAAACATAGAAGGTTGGGTCACACTGAGATCTATAAAACAAATAATATGTTATACATTCCATCTGGCTAAATAGAGCATTCAAGCCATTTGCCCTATGCAAACACAACAAACCAGGCTACAACCCCAGCCTTCCCAGCTCTACACAATAACATTGTTGTAGTTACATTCCTACCAATTATACTGATGTACTTACACTAGATATTAGCCACACAGTGCAAATCCTGCTGAGACATATATACCTCCAAAGGCATTATCTTATAATTAGCAGGATACTGGTCATTAGAATCTTTAGTTGTTTTTAATGTGGTTTTTCACACACTGGGTCCCTGGATTTTAATGTTACAAGAATAAAAGTTATATTTTAACGTTCCCAGTTTCTCCTTTCATAAGTCTTTGCTTTGAGTGCTATGAGTGCAGCCTTTTTTGGGGGGACTCTCCCCTCATTAGCCTGGTTATATATATATATATATATATATATATATATATATATATATATATATATATATATATATGTGTGTGTGTGTGGGTATTTATGTTTAAATGTGCATATATGTATATACAAACATACATAAACACATATATTCACATGTATAAAATTATATTCATATGTGTATATACCTTAGAGCCCTTTACACTCAAATACCTGTAAACAAGAAAAATATTTTTTAATCAATTTTAATATTTAATAATGTGCTTTACTGTCTATATATAAATATATATTCCTATATTTATCTGTATATTCCTATTACACTTGAAATCTGGTCCTATGTGTTTAACCACAAAATCAAAAGGGGAAATAAATGAGCAATTATAAAATGCTGTAATATTGCACTACTACTTGAACAAAACCAATTTCCACTGAGTCATTTTAAATAGCAGCATTTTTGCAATATTCTTCCATTAGAAAAAATGCTTCTAGTATAGTAAGTTATTTCTGCATTCAAACACTGCACATTCACAGACAGTGGCTAGTGATGTCGCGAACCTAAAAATTTCGGTTCGTGAACGGCGGACTTGAACTTCCGCTACTGTTCGCGAACCGGCGAACCGGGCGAACCGCCATTAACTTCAATAGGCAGGCGAACTTTAAAACCCACAGGGACTCTTTCTGGCCACAATAGTGATGGAAAAGTTGTTTCAAGGGGACTAACACCTGGACTGTGGCATGCCGGAGGGGGATCTATGGCAAAACTCCCATGGAAAATTACTTAGTTGATGCAGACTCTGGTTTTAATCCATTAAGGGCATAAATCACCTAACATTCCTAAATTGTTTGGAATAACGTGCTTTAAAACATCAGTTATGATGTTGTATCTATCAGGTAGTGTAAGGGTTACGCCCGCTTCACAGTGACAGACCAAACTCCCCGTGTAACGCACCGCAAACAACCGCAAACAGTCCATTTGCACAACCACGAGATAGATAGATTTGATAGATAGATACATAGATTACATAGATCAATAGATGCAATATACATATGATAGATACAAATTACATAGATCAATAGATGCAATATACATTTGATAGATACGAATTACATAGATCAATAGATGCAATATACATTTGATAGATACGAATTACATCGATCAATAGATGCAATATACATTTGATAGATACAAATTACATAGATCAATAGGTGCAATATACATTTGATAGATACGAATTACATAGATCAATAGGTGCAATATACATTTGATAGATACGAATTACATAGATCAATAGATGCAATATACATTTTTTTTTTAAATTTACACTAATGTTGCAAAAGATATGAGTGGTGGCACTGAGGATGGAAGTAGGCACAGTATATGCTGGGAGCCTGACACACAGGCTGGCACTAGTGGCAGGCTGGCCTGGCAACTAAAATTAAATAACACTAGCAGACTGATGTAAAAGTTTTTTTTTTTAAATTTACACTAATGTTACAACAGATATGAGTGGTGGCACTGAGGATGGAAATAGGCACAGTATATGCTGGGAGCCTGACACACAGACTGGCACTAGTGGCAGGCTGGCCTGGCAATTAAAATTAAATAACACTAGCAGACTGATGTAAAAGTTTTTTTTTAAAACAATTTACACGAATGTTACACCAGATATGAGTGGTGGCACTGAGGCTGGCAGTGGCAGGCTGGCCTGGCAACTGAAATTAGATTACACTAGCAGACTGATGTAAAAGTTTTTTTTTAAAAAAAAATTTACACTAATGTTACACCAGATATGAGTGGTGGCACAGAGCAATTAGGCACAGTATATGCTGTGAGCCAGACACACAGGCCTGCTGGCAACTGAAATTAGATTACACTCGCAAACTGATGTAAAAGTTTTTTTTTTTTAAATTTACACTAATGTTACACCAGATATGAGTGGTGGCAGTGAGAAAGTAGGCACAGTATATGCTGTGAGCCTCACACACAGGCTGACAGGCAGGCAAATGCAATTAGATTACAAAAAAATCAGCAGCAGCAGCACTATCACTCCTCACTAAGAATGCAGGATCAGAATGAATCTAAAATGGCTGCTGCCCAGGAGCTGGGAGGGTCTGGGAGGGAGTGTCTGCTGCTGATTGGCTGAAATATGTCTGCAGACTGTGAGATACAGGGTCAAAGTTTACTCAATGATGACGAATAGGGGGCGGATCGAACATCGCATATGTTCGCCCGCTGCGGTGAACGCAAACAAGCTAAGAGCGCCGGGAACTGTTCTCCGGCGAACTGTTCGCGACATCACTAACAGTGGCTTGTATGACACAAAAATAATTAATTATTGATGCAATACCCCGAGCAGGCGTGGTGTTTAAATTCTGATGCTCTAGTCACACGTAGCATCTGTGCGTATACCACTGGAATAAGTAAACATTTTTCTAGAAGCAATGGATGATATTGCAAAAACACTACTATTTAAAATGGAAATACATTCATACACATCTCTATTTTAGCTTTTGCATCCCTTTAAATGTAATGTTGTGATATGGATCATGCCCTATTTATTTGCCCCAAAAACATAGCAAAACATATTGAACTTAATTACATCTAACATACCTATGATATAGCAATTTAAAATGGTTATGTTGTAACTAATAGGATATGCCTGTTTGAGCACAACTAGGCAGTTGAATAGGCAGGTCAATGGCTGATATAGACGACTCCCATAGTTCCATTGGTAGACACTGACATGCCCAAGAAGCATACAAACAAAATGTTTGGGGTTTTTTCAGCACAGGAACATTAATTTATCAATAACAAAAAATAATGTTTTAATACATTTTATATTGCCTTATTTTAAAAACAGCGAAGGAAAAAAATGCCACTGTCACTGTAAATACTTTGCAGACAAATGCTTGCAATTCCATACTTAGCAGAGGAATATGTTTTGAGAACACAAATATCTTGGCTTTAGATGTGATGGATTATTTAAAGGTTAGTGCTTGGGCTAAAAGTTAATTGTATGTTTTTTTGCTACACATTGTTTGGAGGTAACAACTCATTGATAACATGGACACTTCCCAAATTTGTATATGCCATAACAATGGCTGTAAATTGCACTGTTGGTTGGTCACATGGTGTGCAATTGAGATACTATCAACAAATCTCAAATGGAACTTAGCTAAAACCAGTTGGTTTACATTATTTTGTCACGGCTGCAGGTTTAAAAAAAAAAAGGCAACATCTTTAATGACCCCAAGTCAGACCGGTTTGTCAGTTTACTTTTTTTCAAGAATATTTGCACCTTACATAATAGTGTATAAAGGTATTTATTTGTTATCCTTACTGACCCATTACTGCACATTGCGGGTAATTAGATGCTCAGCATATTTTTAGCATAAAACTCAGTATTGGAAAATAGTTTTTTTTAATGTATTGAAATATTACTGCAATAATATGTGAAAGGTCTGCTGTACACATGCGGCAGGTGACGACCCTCTCTTATTTCCAAGAATCTCCCTTATTTGCCCAAACTCTTTTACTGTTTCACAGGTTCCCTTATTTATCTGCATTTTTTTACAATATGTAAAATCTTAATTTCAAACATTTTATTTTGCACTCGTACTATTATATAGTTAAAGGGTTCAAATTATACTTTCCAATCTACTTCCATTATCAAATCATATGCAGTCTTTTGATATGCCCACTTTGTGAGGCACCAGCTCCTACTAAGCATGTGTAATAGTTTATAGTGTATACTTATACGTGTCTGTGATTGGCTGTGGCTGATACAGGGGGCCGGGAAAACTAAAGGAAATGTTGAAATATGTAAAAAAAAAAAAAAATCTACTGCTCATAGTCCAGACTAAGGGGCCGATTTATTAAGAGTTGGACGGACATGATCTGCTGTAGCGATCATGTCCGCCCGACATTGATGAATGCCAACAGTATACGCTGTCGGCATTTAACATTGCACAAGCAGATCTGGTGAACTGTTTGTGCAATGCCGCCCCCTGCAGATTAGTGGCCAATCGGCCGCTAGCAGGGGGTGTCAATCAACCCGATCATATGAGATTGGGCTGATTGCTGTTCACCACCTCAGAGGTGGCGTACAAGTTAAGGAGCAGCGGTCTTAAGACTGTTGCTTCTTAACTCCTGTTTCGGGCGAGCCTGAAGGCTCACGCAGAAACAGATGTATCTGGCCCAATTCGGGCCATGATAAATCGGCCCCTAAGTGCTATTGCATTGTCTTTTTATTATGCAATTCTACTATATTAACTTATTATCTACTACCTTGTGTCTTAAATGATAAATAGAATTCATGGATTTGCAGAGGGTTGTTGAATGTATTAAACTAGACTATGGGAATGAAAATGTTTTGTATGACAAATTTTGCTGTTTAAAACTCTATCAAATTGTAAGATAAAGTGTTTTTATTCCTCAATAAGTTCTGTATACTTTGTCGATTTGCTACGAGAAATGTGTTGATTCCTTAGACTCACTTATTTTCTTCAAAAAAGGTTGCCAACCCTATGTGGCAGTGTCCCCAGCAAATATGGGGGCTAAAACAAGGAATTAGAATGTTGTAGCAATAGAACTGAACCATGCTTAGTATAGACTAAATGCCTGAATACAATTACACATAAGTATTACAGAAATGAAAATGGAAAAACTGTGGGCTAAATCCTATGCAAATCTCTAAAATGGAGCCACTATGAAAAATAATCTAGTGATTTAGTGACTGAGTAGTGTCTGCACTGTCATTACTTTCTGACAGTTAGCTGTGTGCAGCTTTAAGTAATAGCAGTACCACACTTTACCCTAGCCACACTTTCCTTAACCCACTCACTGCCTGTTAATTGGAACTACACTGACCCAATCTCCTTCCACGCTTTAACCCTAACCTACATGTTTCCTGATTCCTCCTATCATGATTAGCCATAACTGTTATCTTTAGCTTTAGTTGAAATAATTTTTATTGAGGGATCACGACAAAAAAAAAATGCAATACATTCACAATATGTATCAATACAATAGGGTGTGATATTAATCATTTGAGTACAATGATACAACTTGTCTCTGCAGAATATACTGTATCCCTATTGTGTTAAGAATAACAACCCTTGGGTTGTCTTTTAAGCCCACTAATAAATGAAGAACTAACCCTCCCACCCACCCCCCCCCAACTCCCCTCCCTTAAGACCATTTAACTTGGCCTAACTTCTAACTGAAAACTTTTTTTTTCGTCATGCAGAGTCGTCTTTTTGGTAGCTGTTAGAGTATGTTTCTCTTAGTATAGATAAAAAAAAAAAAAAAAAAAAAGGAAAAAAACTTCTGTAGAAATAGTTCAGACATTCCCCTCTATTAATGATTTTTTATTATCCAGTGTATCCAGATATTTTGAAAGCTTACGGAGGTACCCTGTAACCAAGCTGCTAATTCAGAGATAGTGTATATATTCTCTATTTTGTCAAGTATTTCACTCCATTCCAAAGCACCTTCTCTCCACCTCCTGGCTATGCATAATCTAGTGGCTGTGCATATTATATTAATCCATCTGTTAGTAGCCGAGTTAAATGAATCTATTGGAATGTGAAGTAAAGCCTTGGCGGCTGAGAGTGTGAATGTGTCATCTAGTGTATTTTTGATCAGCTGTTCTAGTTTATCCCATATAGGTCTAATCTTCGGGCATTCCCACCACATATGCAAGTAAGTGCCTAACCCTAAACAACCTCGATAACACATTCTATTATTCTGTGGGGTGAAATGTGAAGTTTTTAATGGTGTGAGGTACCATCTGTAAGCCGTTTTTATTGCGTTTTCAACTAGGTCAGCTCCTATTAGGCTTTTGCCCAGTGAATAGAATATTTGTTCCCATTCCTCTTCATTATATGTTATATCTAGATCCTGTTCCCAGGTAATGTGTAGTTTTTGTTTTTTAAGGTTTTTCGTTTTTTGAATAGCTAGGTATAAGTTTGAGATCATTTTTTTGCTTCTGCCTGGTGATAGTATGATTTGCTCTAGGATGGTGTATGGGATATGGGGAGAATTTTGCCTATATTTATGTATCGAGTGTGATATTTGGTGGTACAAGAACCATTGCAGTATATCGGGTTTAATTTTGTCTCTTAATTGTAGGTAGGTTAGTATTTTCCCCTTGTCTAAGAAGTCCGCCACCCTATATAGACCTTTGTTTTCCCATTTTGACAGCTGTTTTCGAAATTCTAGCGGTAGCAACAGACCCAGTGGTATTACGGTTGAATGTGGTGGAATTAGTCTCAGTGATTTAGTCAGTGTTCTCCAAATTGTTTTAGTGTATTCTGTTGTTTTAAGTTTGGATAGAGGTTGAAGTTTGGCATTTGGGGGGGTCCAAAGAATGTCTCCCGGGTTACTATATCCACCTATCTCTGCTTCAATATTTGGCCACGTTAAGTTGCGACAGTCTTTCCCTAGTAGTGTATTTTGCGCTAATCTAGCGGCCTGGTAATAGTCACGTAGGTTGGGAACCCCTATTCCCCCTAGTTGCTTATGTAAATTTAAAATGTTAGCAGGTATTCTAGTTGTTTTGTGGCCTCGGATAAATCTGAGGAACTCAGACTGTAGGTCTTCTAAGTCTTTTAGTGGTATTTTGATAGGAAGGGCCCTAAACAGGTATAATAGTCGGGGTAGAACATTCATTTTTATTGCTACTTGTCTTCCCACCCACGAGAAACATCCTTTTTTCCATTTGTTCAGGTCAGATCTTATATTTTTGATGATCGGTGAGTAGTTAGCTTTATATAATGCGTCTAGGGTGTCGGTGATATATATTCCCAAATATTTAATAGAGTGCTTGGCCCATTTAAAATCAAAATTAGTTTCTATTAGTTTCCGAGTTTGAGCTGGTAAAAAAAGGGGGAGAGCCTCACACTTATCAGAATTTATTTTGAAGCCAGAAATCCGAGAGAAATCGTCTAATATCTTATAGAGATTGGGTAGAGAAAGCATGGGTTTGGAAAGTGTTAGCAGGATGTCATCCGCAAATAGTGATAGTTTAAATTCCCCTATGTTCAGTTTAACACCATGGATACATTGTGAATTTCGGATGCATGCTGCCAGTGGTTCCACGCATAGCGCAAATAAAAGTGGTGAAAGGGGGCATCCCTGGCGCGTACCATTTAGAATTTGTATCGGCCTAGATTGGTATCCCGCCGCTCTGATTGTGGCACTTGGGTTAGAGTATATATTTTTAACCGCCCCGATAAATTTATCCCCAAATCCAAACTGTTCTAAGATCTCTATCATATATACCCAATCCACTCTATCAAACGCCTTCTCCGCGTCCAAGGAGAGGAGCAGAGAAGGCGTTTTTGTTTCTTTCAGATATTCAATCAGGGCCACTGTGCGACGGACATTATCCGGTGCTTCACGATCTTTAATGAAGCCCACCTGATCAGGGTGAATTAATGAGGGCAGAAGGTGTTTGAGTCTGTTTGCCAAGATTTTGGTGAAAATCTTTACGTCTTGATTGATCAATGAGATTGGTCTGTAATTTGAGGTTATTTTGGGGTTTTTTCCTGGCTTTGGGATCACTATAATTTTCGCCTGGAGGAGTTCTGAGGGGATTGGAGTACCATTTAGTGCATCATTACAAAATTTGTGGAGGTGGGCATACAGATCTGTTTTAAACAATTTGAAGTAATCTCCAGAAAACCCATCCGGGCCCGCCGCTTTACCTATCTTGAGCTCTTTAATTGCGGAAGCTATTTCTGCCAATGTGATGTCTGCATCTAGGGTTTTTGCATCTTGTTCGCCTAAACTCGGGAGTTTTGCTAATTCAAGAAGGTTTTGACTCAATTGTGCTATCTGTGGTGTATGTAAAACTTTCTTTCCATCATAAAGGGCTTCATAATATTGGGCAAAACATTCTACAATTTCTCGTGGATGGGATGTCAAGGCTCCGTCTGATTTTTGTAATTGTGTGATTGTGAAGGATTTAGTTTTCTCTCTCAATTTATTAGCTAAAAATCTATCTGGTTTGTTTGCGTGTAGGAAATAGTATGATTTCAGTTTGCTAATAGCTCTCATAGAGTTGTCGGTTAATATTTTATTGAGTTCTTTTCTTTTATTGGTCAGTGTGGTTAAGGTCTGGTCGGACATTGTAGATCTGTGACTCTTTTCTAATTCTTCTATCTCTTTCTGAAGCGTTAATGTCACCAATCTGGTCTTTTTTAGGAAGATGTTTTTCTCTTTAATTAGTAGACCTCTAATGTACGGTTTGTGAGCGGCCCAGGTTATGACTGGTTTAATTGATGGAGTAACGTTAAGACTCCAGTATTCTTTAAGACTCTTAAGGATTCTATTGAAAATGTCTGGTTGTTTCAAAAGTGTGGGGTCATATGTCCATGATTTCTGTCTGTTTGTGTCAGTAAGACTTTTCAATTGTGTTTGAATGATTGAGTGGTCTGACCAAACTGAAGCGTGAATAGATGAGGATACCAGGTTGGGTAACATTATTTGACTAATAAATATGTAGTCGAGTTTAGTGTAAGTTTTATGGGCAGGTGAATAATACGTATGGTCAGATGTCTGACCATATAAGGAAGTCCAAGAGTCGATCACGTTATGTGACTCTAGTGTATCTCTAATGGTCTTAGTAATAGAATTTAATCTACGTTGTTTGTTTGTTAGCTTGGTGGTATTGGTCTCTTTTAATATCTTAAGATTTATATTGAAGTCTCCCGCCACAATCATCAAAGTTTGAGACCACTGTGTTAATAAGTGTGATAGTTTAGTGAAAAAGGTGTGTTGTTGCTCGTTGGGCGCATAAATATTGCAAAGTGTGATCGGAATGTCTTGAATGGAACCTCTCACAATAAGGTATCTACCCTCTTTGTCTTTTATTACCTCTTCTTTCGTGAACGGGAGGGAGTTGTGCAAAAGAATTGTTACCCCCCTTTTTTTGGAGTCGGTTGTGGAATGAAAATGTTGAGTGTAATGCCTATTCCAGTGTTTAGGGATTTGGCTATGTGTAAAGTGGGTTTCTTGCATAAAAATAATTTTAGCCTTCATATTACTATATTGGGCGAGTGCAATTTTTCTCTTAACATTGGTATTTAGTCCCCTGACGTTGTGTGAAATTATCTGTATCTTAGGATCCATTTATCACTCACCACCACCCCGTCCCCTCATACCTGGATATTACACCTGTCTTTACCTTACATGTTGTCTGACCTTGTCTTCTTACCTTCTGAGGCATGGAGAAACTTTCTAGACTCTTGCATGACGGAATTTGAGAAGAAGAGAAAAAAACAAAAACAAAAAAACCATACATTAAAAAAACTCAGATTAACAAACAATAAATAACATAATATAACAAATGTGAGTAGTACTAAATTTGCAATTTCCTAACTATCTGCAAATCCTAGCACTGTATATAGTTATAAATAAATTGAAGCAATCCTGAAGTGTATAACTTTAACTTTAGAATGACCCATCTAAAGATGATTGTATAATCTATCAATTGGGCCGGACTAGAAGATGGTACAGGGGATGTTTAATTTAACCTAATCTAAATACATATAGCTTTATCCCCCAATCTCTTCTTGGTAGGTTATCTAAGTTGATATCTGAACATTACTAGAAAAGTCTCAAGTTCCACAGATATTATTTTCACTGAGGAGCAGGCAAAGACATAGTTACCACACTAAGGTATTTAACAACTTTCAGAGTCTCTAGAGTCTCTCAGCTCCTCTGTTTTCTTTTGGAGACTTTAGTCCATCGGTTCGACTTATTTGCTCCGCCTGGGATCTGTGAGCGATTTTTGATATTGTCTTGAGGAGAGTCTGGGATTTCTGGGCAGTCCAATTTCAAACGTTGACAAATCTCTGGAATGTCCTGTTTCTCTCTTATGGAAAAGGTGCTGCCTTCATGTTGTATGAATAGGGCGAAGGGGAATCCCCATCTGTACAAAATCTGATTTTTCCTCAGTAGTTGAGTCAGTGGGCGAAGTGTAAATCTCTTCTGTAGGGTCTTAATACATAGGTCTTGGAAGAATTGAATGATTGTTCCTTGATATTTGAATGTTGGATTCTTTCTAGACGCCGCCATGACCTCTTCTTTTTCTTGAAAACGGAGGAATTTAACTATCACATCTCTGGGGGGTTCAGAATCTTTGGGTTTAGCTCTGAGGGCTCTATGAGCTCGTTCCAACTGAAATTTCCCTTCTTCTGATGAGCCTGTAATATTCTGAAATAGGTGAATCAGATAAGTACGAAGTTCTGATGAAATGATTGTTTCTGGGATTCCCTTCATGCGAATGTTGCACCTCCGACTCCTATTCTCCAAGTCCTCAAGTTTATCATTAATATCTGACAGTTCTTTTTGGTGATCAGCTAGATGTTGATTGATAGACGAGATGTCTTCTTCCATTGCCTCTTCTTTTTCTTCAAGGGTTTCCAGTCTAGAACCCAATTCTGTAATGTCATGTTTGATTTCAGTGAGGCTGTTTGTGACAGTGTTTTGGAGTGCATCCATCTTAGCCCACATCTTGTCAAATATGTTAGTGATATCTTGTTTGCTGACCAGATTTTTGATGTCTTTTAAAGTTACAGGTGTGTCCACATTTTCCATGGAAGTAGCTTCATTGTCTTCCTCCAACTCATCCTCAGTGGCATTTCCATTTTTCTCTGGAGGCTTTTCTCCTCTTTGGCTTTTGAGAAATATGTCAGCTACAGCTGGTTTGCTTAACGTTCCTGCTTTATTTTGTCTTCTAACTGACATTTTGTAGATTGCTGCCTGGAAACAAAAAAAGATTGTATAGCCCCTGACAGGGGGTGCAGATTGTAACTGAGTGAATGAGGTTTTTTTTTTAAAAGTCCTCTCTGAAATTCCTTAGCTTGTGTGGAGGGTTTCTTAACAATTTACTGGTTTAGACATAATAAGTTTTATTTCTCTTTTATCATGCTTTTACTTTCTATCTCTCCAGAGAACCATAGAGAATATAAATCGACTCTTTTATTGATGCATTGCTCTTACTGTGTGGTTAGATCGTTTTAGTGAAGTGAGGCATTTGATGTAGCTTACTATTTCCTCTAAGTAGTTTAATCTGCTCTCTCTTCAACCATGTAGTGGTGCGATTTACTACTGAGTTAGAACTCCTTCATGCATTGCCTATATCCAAGTCTCTGGTGCCTGTGTTTAGCATATCTGTCTGATTTAGTTGCCACGTGGTAGCATCACATATATAATGCTTCGTAAAACATGCTTCTGTCATCTCTTTTTTGGGCTTGTTATATATGTCTTCACAACTTTGTCTTACTAGTCGGGTCATATACCCTGTGCCAAAATGTTTCGTGACATGTTCCCTATTGTAGGGGCTGAACTCCTGGATCTTTGCATATTACGCCATTACTCGGCGTGGGTCGGGGCTTTAGGCTCTTTGTCAGACGATAAGTTTTACTTCATTTGGCAATAAATGCCGTTGTACTTTACTGTGTGTGTTTATTTTTCTAAGC